>NW_027514584.1:600000-865000 GCF_048772815.1 Callospermophilus lateralis | reverse complement strand
TTGTTGTACTTACACCTTTATTTTATTTACTTATTTTTATGTGGTTCAGTGTATGACATGTGCTAGGTGAGCACTCTACTGCTGAGCAACAAACCCAGCTTCACATGCTAAAATTCTGATGAAAAATATTCAATATTACATTAAGGAAAAAATGTTGTCTTTGTAATGATGAGCAGTATATAAACACATTTGTGTAATTGGACGTTTTATGTCTTTGTCCTAGTTTTTTTTTTTATTTTCCCATAAATTTTACATATTTTCTTTTAAAACATATATGCACTGTGTGAAGTAGTATACAAATGTAACATTTATATAATACTGATGTGATGTTTTGTACTATTGGTTAGGCTGAATGTAGTGTGGCCAAAATGTGTCTCAACCTTAGAAATCATTTTACTCACACTTTATTATTTGTATCCTCTTACAATGTACACATTTTCTTTTCCTCCACCCTATAGATTTTAACTGTATGGAACATTCAGCTCTACATTCATAAGTTATTATGGTTTATAAGGGCAATAATTTCTATATTTTAATGCTACTGGTGGTGAAGAATCATGTTTTTCAATAGGCACACAATTTTTACAAAAAAAAGCAACTTATACTTTATCTGTAGTTTATAAGAACTTTCCACTCCACATCTTCATGTATACTGTTTAATTGTATGCATTTGGTTTTATTTTACTTAGTCTTTTTCTAATTTCTCAAGATGCTTTCTAATTTCTCATATTTCTATGAGTACTGAGCACTTAGATATAACCTGTAAAGAGGCTATTCAAGTCACTTGGCTGTTCTTCTCTTAGTGTCCTTGTCTTTTCTGATTAAATGTGTTTTGTCATGTGTCAGGTAATTTATCTTACCTGTCAATTTCTTGTTAAGTGTATTTAGTCATGTGTGAGGTAATTTATCATAACCTTTAATGGTACGACTTCATTGAGTGATTATTTTAATTCCCAATTTATTCATTTGGTAAAATTTTGTTTTGTGGAACTTTGAAAGAAGTAAGTTCCACATTGCTGTGTAGTTTTTATGATTGAAATAAAGGGTGCTCTTTTATTTAAACTAGACACTAGTCTTAATATTATATTGAACAGAGTCTCAGTAAATTATTCATCCGCGTCTTGAAATTTATTTTTATTATTATTATTATTTTTTTATTTATATGTGAAAATGGAATACATTATAATGTTTATTACATATATAGAGCACATTTTTTATATCTCTGATAGTATACAAAGTATATTCACATCCATTTGTGTCTTCATACATATACTTTGAAAAATGATGTTCAACATATTCAACCATCATTTCTATCCCCATGCCCCTTCACTTCCCCTCCCACCCCTCTGTCTTATCTAGAGTTTATCTATTTCTCCCATGATCCCCCCTCCCTGCCCCAATATTAATCAGCCTCTTTATATCAAAGAAGACATTCAGCATTTGTTCTGAGGGGATTAGTTTTGCCATAAACTCTCAAGCAGTTAATATAATTCAGTGACTTGGGAGGCTGAGGTTGAGATTGTTGCTTAATAGTAAATTCTTGCCTAGAATACAGGAGGACCTGACATTCATTCTCAGGAGGATCACCAATTCAAAGCCAGCCTGAGCAATCTAGTGAGTCCTTAAGCAACTTAGAGAGATCTTTCCTCAAAATAAAAAGTAAGAAAGGCTGGGGATGTGGTTAAGTCACTAAGTAACCCAGGGGTCAATAAAAACAGAAACAACAAAAACTGAATAAGAATACTATGAAAAAATTACAAATATTAGGAAGTAATATGAAAAAATCCTTGGAACCCTTGGGTGAAAGAGAAAAATCACAACGGCCTTTAGAAAACTCTTTGAACTGAATTATAGAAAGAATCAGAACATATCAAACTGTGTAAGATGGCTAAATATTCATGGCAAATTTTCATTTATTATAAATGAAGAGCATATTAAAGCTGATAATCTATATAGGAATCAGCAAACTATAGCTCACAAGACAAAACCTGCCTGATGCCTGTTTTTGCCAAAAAAAAATTTATCGTCATAGAGCCACGGTCACACATTATGTAATTTCTATGGCTTTTTTTGCACACAATGGCAGAGCTGCATCATTCCCATAGAGATTGTGTAGTCATAAAGCCTTAAATATTTATTATTCTGCCTTTCTTAGAAACATGGTTTTCAAGTCCTTGATCTAAGCCATTATCTAAAGAGTATGTAGAAGGAGGGCAAATTAGTACTTAAGCGGGTGAAAATAAGGCATTGATAGTGAGTGTGAATACATGGAATAGGAAACAAAAAAGGAAAATCTCTGTGGCCAGAATTTGGTTCTACAAAAATACTCATGAAATCAACAAATCCCTAATAAGAGTGAGAAATAAAATGCACATAACCAATAACATCACAAAAAGAAATTACTACAGCTCTGGAAGCATTAATAAGAAAATGCTGTGAATAACTTTGTCAATACAATCTGCAATTCAGATAAAATGGACATATTCCTTAAAAGGTTCAGCTTATCAAAATGGAGAGTAGAAGGAATGAAGGTCTTCAAGGACCAAATTAGTTAAATAAATTAAAACATTCCCCACAAAGAAACTTAAGGGCTTGGGGCTCCACTCATAAATTCTCTCAAACACATAAGGAAATAAAATATGTTTTTAGGGTTGGGAGTGTTGCTTAATAGTAAAATGCTTGCCTAGCACACAGAAGGACATAATGTTTATTTCCAGCACTTAAAAAAATTATTATCCTTAAAGACATGCTGTCAAAATTTAGAGGAGGAGAAAACAGTTTGCTACAGTTAGGAAGCCAGTCTTAATGCTAATATATGAACCAGACCATAAAATATAAGCAATGAGATAAAAGGCTAATGCATAATGAAGCAATTTCTATACTCTAGAAATTAAAATTTGGAAAAGAAATTTAATGAGTATCGTTTACTATATTATTTAAAAACAAAAAATACTAAAGAA
This sequence comes from Callospermophilus lateralis, assembly GCF_048772815.1. Taxonomy (NCBI): domain Eukaryota; kingdom Metazoa; phylum Chordata; class Mammalia; order Rodentia; family Sciuridae; genus Callospermophilus; species Callospermophilus lateralis. Next base: position 862,040 of record NW_027514584.1, on the reverse strand, counting down.
TAAATATAAGAATGTAAATATTTGCCAGCCATTAGAACAGGGAAGTGTCTTGAAACAGATTCACTCTTTTATAATTGTTTGATTTTGTAATACAAGAGTCCAGGAAATTCCATGGGTGTAACAGAAGCTTTTTTGTAAAATCATGTTATAAAAAGTTGATATGCAGGTAGAGAAATATTAAAATTTCACCCTTAAATCACACTGTATAAAAAAATAACAATAAAATGAATCACAGACTTAAATGGAAAAATGAGTTTTTGCAACCTTCTGAAGACAACATAAGAGAATGCATACTTTTTAATCATGGGACAAGAAAAAAAATCTTAAGAAAAAGTCAAGTAAAATTAAAAAAAATGCAAATTAGACTTCACAAAAGTTAAAAAAACTATATAAAATTTCAAACATCTTTTTAAAAATACATGGGCAATCTATAGAAGGAGAGAAAACATTCTTAAAGACTTTAATCTAGAATTAAAATCTATTGCATTCCAATAGAAAGAAAAGCAGCACATTGAAAAGTGACAAAAAAAATTTGAATAAAAAGTTCTCAAAGAGCTTTGTCTAAAGCAAGTAAAAGTTTCTTGCTTCCTTTGTCATTGAGGAATGGAAATGAAAGCCCTGGAGAAGTCATGCTGCGCCCCGTCTATTGTGCATAACACCAACACTGGAAAAAGCATGGAGAGATGACACATAGGCACTGTTGGAGGACTGCACAGTAATGTTGCCATCTGGACCAGGTTTTGTCACTTCCTGTTTCCTAGAACCACACCCTTTGGCATTCAGCCAGAGGAATAAATCCATGATGGACATGTGAACACCAGTGTTCCTAGAAGCTTTAATCATAGTGGACAAAAGGGAGGAAGCCACCCAGTTGCCAGGGATGAACCAGGGATGGTTCCTGTGGCCTGTGCCAGCAGGTCAGCTGTTGGGCTGCTGCAGGAAGAGTCTATGTGAAGAAGCAGAGGAGCCACAGACATGTGCCTCCTCTGCAGAGGCCCCGACCTTGCTGCCCTGGAGCACAGGTGCAGAATATGAGTAACAGGCTTAGCTCCCATACTCTTGGTTTTGTTTGGCACTCTTTGGGTTCTGAATTGCCAGAAATTGCTGGTGATCTCTGACCTTAAGCACCCTTAACAATTTGTACCTGATAATAGGTTTGGGTGGAGGAAGTGTCTGTGTCATTGGATGGTGTATGCTGAGCTCATGTGGTAGATGTTTATTCAGGATTTGTCTGAATAAACATTTTTTGAACATCTCTGTTCTAGACATTGGAGATAGAATGTAAATGGAGCTTATAATTTTGAAAGGAGAGAGAGACAAATGTAAATATAGGATAGGTCCAGAGGGGTAAACGGCAATGGACAAAGTGTGGGGATACAGAGAGTGGCTTGTGGAGACAGGGTTGGGATGGGTAAACCTCCAGAATGTTGAGAAGTTAATGTACAAGCAGGATCCAGAAGGCAGGAGTGAGTAGTCCATGGGGTAAGTGGGGAAAGAATGTTCTAGAGAGGGGAAAGGGAAGATTCTGGAGAGAGTGAAAAGGAATGGCAAAGTCCCTGAAAATACATAGCAAGCTGACCAAGGAGGGTCAGTCATGACTGTGGAGGCCAGAAACTCCAGGCAAGGGCTTCTCATCAGCCATGGCAACCAGAGTGGCTTGGACCATGCTGGAATGTCTGCAGGTGACACTGGCCATTCTGAGTATGCCTGCGCACCATGGGTGTCCCTTCCTTATAGTGCCTGAAACTTCAGCTCAGGGTCAATCATCTCTTTTATGAAGCTGAGTGGCTCTAGAGTTACAATCCTGTGGTATTTATGGTGAGGGTGTAAACTGGAGTTTTGGGCAGGTAGGAATGACAGCTACTGGAATAATTATTTTATGGATGTGTGTATGAGTATTAATTGACAAAAGTGTACATCAAGACTCTCTGGAGAACAATTCCCTTGAGAACTAATATACACATTGAAGTCTGAGTACTTTGCAGCTGGATAGTGACCTCCAGACCACCCCCCCCCATGATGGAGGACTTTGAGGAGTTCTGAAGTGACTTTCAGTCTGTTGGCTGACTTGGCAACAGAAAGGGCAAGCATCACTGAACCTCTCTGAGACAGAGCATACCTCCCAGGTGAGGGATGTGGCACTCCTCCTGCCTGGCTGCCCTTCCATTCTTTCTCCTTCATTGGGAGGATTTAATGCATAAAACATATCATCTTTTTCCCAGTAGCTAGATATCAGCTAAGGTCAGAAGTCAAACCAACAGTCATTTGTGCCATGAAGAATATCAGGGATGGATTCTTTACACATGAAAATATATGCTGAGAAATATGTTGGATTTACAATTATAAGATGCTAGAAGATAATGAAATTAATATTTTAAATATCATGCCCTGTTTAAATGGCCTTTAAGCTTGTGGCTGGATTGGGAATCAACACCTTTTTTTGTTCTGTTGGGTAAATACTCTTCAGCCTGTGATGGCATGCTGTAATTAGTGAGGACTTGAGGAAAATGAGATTTTCTTCACTACTTATACCTTTAGCTCCTGGGATCCTTGAGGCTGATTGTGGCAAATCTTTGACTACACGTGTTCTTTTACCACCAGGTTGGTTGTTGGAGAAACTGGAAATAGCTCTTCCTAGCTCAAAGGTAGAGTCTAATTCTAGACCTGCATAAGTAGGTTAACAGCCAGATCTAATTGTCACCAAATAGCAGAATAAAGTTCAGGCTGAGTAGCAGTGCAAAGCCATTATTTGGTTCAATTAAATGTGCACTTTTTCATCATAAGCAGCAATGACACACCAGAATAGTGTGTGAGTGCTTGCACATGTCTCTACCAGGTGTTCTGTAGGCTACCTGCAAGTGCAGGGACTTATTTAATCCTCATCCCAAGCTTATCACTTCAGGGTGCTAATTGTCTTCATTTTCTGGGTCAAGGGAATGGAAATTCAAGAGGCAGCTTCTCATTTCTAAGGACATGCAGACAAGCACAGAGTTGAGGTTCCATTTTGGGGGTGCCTGACTCTCAGAAATCCTGAGAAATGACTTTCCAATGATCAATGAACTATATGCAACACTTCTCACAACCTCCCCAAAGTAAATCAGTTGCCATCAGTATTCAGCTTCTGCCACCTATATTTAGAGGGCCCCCTGCAGGACACTCTTGGTGGGTCTCCAGGGAAACCCTCTCTTAAGTGCCAGCATGAGGAAAACACACCACAATGCCCCTAGATTCCTGCAGATGCAGAGTGCACCTGGGGACATAGCACCACAGCTACACACCTGCAAAGCCACCTTCTAGAGTTTGTGGTTTTTCTGGGACCCTTTCCATTATTTTTTTGTTCTTCCCTTCTATCTATTTCAGGTGATCTAAGTAAGGGAACCCTTTTGTCAAAAATGAAGAAATATACACAGAACTCATTTCAACATTTCAAATTTCAGGAAATCACAACACTTTTTGCAGATCCCCTAAAAAAGCCTTGGTCACACTGGAGTTCCTTAGATTTAAATAAAGGACCATTTTCAATTTAGAAAAAAAAATATTCTGCAAACAAAGCCAATGTAGAGTTTCTAAATGAGTTCTGCATCTTAAATATTCACATTTAAATCAGCAAATGCTTTTAATTTGTGAAAGGTGTAATACAGGGACTGGGATGAGTCTCAGTGCACATGCCTAGCAAGTGTGAAGCACTAGGTTATATTCTCAGCACTACATATAAATAAATAAAATAAAGGTCCATTGCAACTAAACATTTTTTAAAGGTATAGTACATACTTTATAAGGAATTCACAGGGTTTGGAAGTACCATCCCCAGGACAGTACAGGACACATAGGTGGAAGTCCTCAGGCACGTGATGAAGACTCATTTCCCCATCCCATCAGTGTGGCTCTAGCTTTGGGTGGGTAGTTACTACCACTCTCCCTTTGGTGGCCATGGTAGTAAACCCATGGCCCAGGTTTACTGCTCCAGGAAGGTGGGACTTGAGCACAAACTTTGCTTTCCCTTGTTGATGGTAGCCCTAGTCTTCTGCCTCTCCTTTTGCTGGGTGGAATGGAATCATGATGTTCACATACAAAGGGAATTTCCTATCACCTGAGACAGCTATGACGGCCCTAGTGGCATCTGAGATGGCCTAGATGTGCTTGTCACAGTCCCTGAAGGAGACACAATAATGAACACCCTTTCTTGGAGCACTGAGTGCAGAGATGCAGCTACAAGCACTGGCGTGAGGCCTTGAAATCAGAGGTGTCTGAGTTAGGAGCAACCGTGGGGCTATCTGATGTCACTAAATGAACAGTAAAAAGTGCGGATTAGAACAAGGAACAGGCCTGCTAATCAGGGATGTTGAAGGCCTTCTGGAATGCTGGCAGCTAGTTTTCAAAATTCTAGGGTCCATGGAAGGTAGGACATGACATACCACAGGGACATCCAGGAAGATGAAAAGAACTCTGTGACTTAGAGCCCCAAGGGAGAAAAGGTGGCCAGCAGAGCCATATGGGCTGAATCCATGGGCTGGGTAATAAAAATTGGGGTGCTACAGACAGCCTTGTATGCACAGTGGAGTGACTTTGGCTGGAATTAAAGAGCTCTGTCTGGATTTGGTAGTTTGAACATCTTCATGGGCTACTGAGCATGGGTAAGGGCGGTTAAGGGTGGCAAGTTCTCTGATCCTGGATGTCCCTTGAGAGATCATAACAGAAGTGCCCAGGGATGTGGGCATAACTGGAGTCTGTTCCTGGAAAGCCACTGGTCTCATTAGCACTGATAATCCAGAACTTGTAGCCCAGGGCTTTCCTAGTTGTTCTTGTTATTAGCAACCACTCTGGGATGCAGCGGCTGTTTGCAGCCAGGCCTTATCAGTTTCTACTAAGTTCATTCATAAATCACTGGTTAGTGTGGAGGGAGACCTGGAGAGCAGTGTGAAGGAGTGCCCTTTTCCTTGGAGGGCAGGTTCTGGAACCTAGTCTATTCCTGTAGTCTTCTTCTTCTGCTTGACATGACTTACCTTTATACCCACATCCCAACTAAGAGATGGCAGAAAAAGGAGGAGCCGCTTCTGAGGGGTGCTTTCCCAGGCATCACTGCAGGCCACCCAAAGCTGTCTAAATGCTGTGTCCTGACCCTATGGTCCTCTGCCCCAAGTCTGGGCATAAGCATCAAGCTCAGCACCTCTGTGAACCCTAATGCCCCTGCCATGAGGAACTGCCACATCTAAGGCCATGCTGTTCCAGCATGGAGTCAAATGTCCCTGAAGAAATTGCTTCATGCAGGTCAATGAGCCTTGCACAGGTGGAAAGTGTAATACAGGTGGGCACAACTGACAAGTGACCATGCCTTTGGCACTGTCCCTCACCAGTGGGTTCTCTTGCATGCCCCAAGTCATAGGTGATTTGGCCTGGCAGCATCCTGCTGCGAGCCATTAACCAAGTAGTTATGACAATTTCCATGCCAGCGTACCCCTATGCTGCTTTGTGGAAGGACGCCTGGAAAGTGACCTTGCTCAAGGACCAGGGCGGATCCGTGTTTAGGGTGTTCCTGGTTTAAGATAATCCGAGTTTAGGGCGTAATGGTTTAGGAACATTATTCCGGCCGGGAATAGGGCATATCCTGCTGCCTGAGTTCCTCTTGAGTTCTAGGGGTCAGACAGTATACTTGGGAGACAGAAGCCAAGTGGACTAGTGGATTTGGGCAGAGAACATGGATTTCCCCAGAACGTGTTTGTAGACAGCTAGTGTGAGATCAGGAATAAAGAATTGCTGTTTGAATATACAAGCTGTGTGGTGGCTCGTGATTTGTGCCCAGTCAGAGACTGCGGCATTTGGTGGCCCGTACGGGGAACGCCTGAAGCTTGGGGGTAAGTGAAATTGCTCGCCCCTGAGGGAAGGCGAGAGAATGGGTGACCATTTCAAAAACCAATGTGTTCTTCTTTTGATTTATTTTGTTTTTGTTTCAAGCTGCCTATCCCTAAAAATTTCTCAGGCAAACTGGAAAAGATGGTTGACTAAAGGTTTGAAGTTTGTTGGCCCTGAGGAAGAGAAAATTGATACAACGATTTTTTATTCCGTTTTTTTTTTTTTCATTCAGTTTCGGTTTTGTTTTGTGTTATCTTTATAGTAGATTAAAACAAACTGAAAAGATGTTAAGTAAATTGTTAGAGGATCAGAACGTGGAGAAAGACATTTTAGATCAAGCAAAAGAGAAGATCTCTCAAGCTAGTCAGACAGAGGAAGAAAATTTAAAGGAAAAGGGGTTATTAGGAAAAAGGCCACAACAGGAGGCTGTAACTAACTCCATCTTATCACAAGAGGGCGTAATTCAACCAACAGCCCCACCGATAGAGACAGCTGAGTGGCCCTCAAACCCCGTAGTTGATAAATGGGATCCTGAGACAGGACCTCAAAGATTAGCATGCCCTGTACTTGAACAGGTAGGAGGGCAGCGAATTCACCGTGCTTTAGATTTTAAAACAGTGAAGCAGTTAAAGGAGGCTGTAACAACCTATGGTCCCCAGGCTCCCTTCACGGTAAGCATGGTCGAGTCCATTACTAACTTGGACATGACGCCAGCAGATTGGGCTAGCATGTGTAAATCTGTGCTAAATGGAAGACAATATTTGTTATGGAAGGTTGCCAATGAGGAATTTTGCACGGAGACAGCTAGGCGAAATGCAGCAGCCGGTTACCCTCAAAGAAATCTAGATATGTTATTAAAAAAAAGGACCTTATGAGGGTCAACAGCAACAAATTGAATATGATCCTGCTATATATGCACAAATTGCTGCAGATGCAGTTAGGGCATAGAAGACTTTACAAGGACATGGAGATTTACAAGGTCACCTATCTAAGGTAATACAGAGAGCTAATGAACCTTACGCTGACTTTGTAGATAGGCTAATTCAAACAGCTTCCAAAATATTTGGGGATACAGAACAAGCAATGCCATTAATAAAACAACTGACTTATGACCAAGCAAATCATTGCTGCAGAGAGGTTATTAGACCATGGAGACATGAAGATTTAAACACATATATTAAATTATGTAGAGATATTAATGAACAAGGGCAAGTCTTGGCAGCTGCAGTACAACAGGCTTTAGATGCCAGGCCAAAAACATGCTATGATTGTGATCAAACAGGACATTTTAAAAGGAGTTGCCCCATAAAAGGAGGGTTTAACAAAACTAGGTATCAAAGAAATAGAATACCAGGTATTTGCCTATGATACTGTAGAGGGAGACATTGGGCTAATGAATGCCGTTCTCAAACTACCATAGAGGGTACTCCCTTATTAAAAAACGGACAAGGACCAGGTATTTACCCACGATATTGTGGAGAAAGGCATCAGGTTCCATTGCCAAAAAATGAACAGCAGGGCCCAATGCTCCGGGGCCCACAACCACAAATATACGGGGCAGTGGAGGAACCCAGCAACACCATCAGGGTAGTGCCCAGGACACATTGTCCATTAAATTCCTCATCAGACAAACCCGAGGGAGCGCAGGGTTGGACATCTGCGCCTCTGCTAGAGCAGTACTAACTCCAGAGATGGGATTTCAAATCATTCCCACAGGAATAAAAGGACCTCTTCCCCAAGGAACAGTAGGCTTATTATTGGGACGTAGTTCATCTACATTAAAAAGATTTATGATAAGTCCTCTGGTAATTGATCCCGATTATGTAGGTGAAATAAAAATTATAGCTAGTTCTCCAAGAGGTATATCAGTAATTTCACCTGGAGATAGAATAGCACAGTTGTTAATAATACCCAGCCTACATAATAAATTTCCTAGTCATAGTGTAAAAAGAGATTCCAGGGAATTAGGCTCCACAGGTGTAGATTGGGCTATGTTGTCTTTAAATTTAGATTCTCGCCCAATGCTAAAACTAACTATTCAAGGACATGATTTTAATGGGCTACTGGACACAGGTGCTGACCTTAGCATCATATCTAGTCAAGAATGGCCAAAACATTGGCCATTACAACAAGCCACTCAAACGCTTCGAGGTCTAGGAGTGGCGACTAATCCCCATTGAAGTGCTATGATATTAGATTGGAAGGATCCTGAAGGATGTGAAGGAACTATACAGCCATATGTATTGGATCATCTTCCTATAAATTTATGGGGACGAGATGTCCTAGATCAATTAGGTTTGACGTTAACAAATAACATCAATCTTAATGAGCCCACTACTAGGGCTAGACAAGGTTTTAGGAAAGAAAAAAGATTAGGAAAGCAAGGACAAGGTATAGCAGCACCAATTCAAATAGATCAAGGAACAGACAGACATGGGTTGGATTTTCAGAAAGGGCCACTGAGACAATAAAAATTACTTGGAAATCAGAAAGACAAGTGTGGGTTCCTCAGTGGCCCCTGACTAAAGAAAAGATACAAGTAGCCCATGATCTGGTCAAACAACAATTAGTGGAAGGACATATACAACCTTCCATATCTCCCCACAATACTCCCATTTTTGTCATCAAAAAGAAATCTGGTAAATGGAGATTATTGCAAGATTTAAGAGCCATTAATAATGAGATGGTTATTATGCTACCTGCTCAATCAGGGATTCCTCAATTGTCTGCTTTGCCAAAAACCTGGCATGTTTTAGCTATAGATATTAAAGATTGTTTTTTTTTTTCAATTCCAATTCATCCCAAGGATAGTCCACGTTTTGCATTTACTATCCCTGCATTAAATCATGAAGGTCCTGATCAGAGATACGAATGGAAAGTACTCCCTCAAGGGATGGCTAACAGTCCAACTATGTGTCAAATATACGTTAACAAAGCAATCCAGCCACTTGGAAATCAAAATCCTGAACTACAAGTATTTCACTATATGGATGATGTATTATTGGCACATAAAGATAAAAACATAGTGCTGGAATGTTATGCCACACTTACAAACTTATTAAAAACTTAAAATCTAGAGATAGCAATAGATAAAGTACAATTAAATTTTCCAATTAATTATTTAGGAGTTCTATTATCCTCAACCATGGTCCGTCCACCAAAAATTCAAATACGAGTAGATCAACTCAAATCACTTAACGACTTTCAAAAGTTATTGGGAGACATAAATTGGATAAGACCTTATCTAGGCATACCAACAGGAGAGTTGGGACCTTTATTTGATATTCTAAAAGGTCCATCACATCCAAACTCACCTCGAACGTTAACGCCAAAAGCAAGAAAGGCATTAAAAATTATTGAGACATATATGGAAAATATACATTTGAATAGAATTGATATAAGTTTGCCTTTATTCTTTATTGTACTAGCAACAAAAAATATTCCTACCGGAGTATTTTGGCAAGAAGGTCCATTATTGTGGATACATTTATCTTATTCTCCTAACACTATTCTTCTAGGTATCCTGAGGCTGTAGGACAATTAATACTCAAAGGAATAAAAGCAGCGAAGGGAGTGTTTGGAATTTCTCCCAATAAAATTATCACTCCATATACTATGGATAAATTGATGAGTTAGCTAATGAGTTAAATACTTGGGCAATAATCATGTGTAAATCTAATGTTACATTTGATAATCACTTACCATCTAATCCTTTGTTGTCTTTTTGGTCTAAGCATCCTGTAGTTTTTCCAAAAATGACAAGAAAAACCCCTATCATGAATGCTCCAAATATATTCACTGATGGGTCAAATAATGGTACAGCAGCAGTAGTTACCGCTGATCAAAGTTTTACATTTTTAGTACCCAAACAATCAGCTCAAAAGGTAGAGCTTAATGCAGTTTTACAAGCCTTCTTGATGTTTAAAGATTCTGTATTTAATTTATTTTCTGATAGTCAGTATGTAGTTAATGCTATAGTATCCCTTGAAGATGCTGGTAGGATTTCCCCTTCTTCTACTGTTTTCTCTTTGTTTTCCACTATACAAAGTCTAATCTGGGACAGAAAAGATCCATTCTTTATAGGACATATTAGGGCACATACAGGATTGCCTGTAGCCCTTAGTTTGGGCAATGATTTAGCAGATAAGCTACACATAACATACATATTTTCTCTACACTAGAAGAAGCTACAAATTTTTATAAAAGATTTCATGTTAATGCTAATACTTTACAAAAGTGTTTTAAAATATCTAAGGAACAAGCCAGACATATAATTAAAGAATGTCAAAATTGTGTGACCTTTTTACGACAAGTTAATCTTGGAGTCAATCCTAGAGGACTGATACCTAACCATATTTGGCAGATGGACATCACACACTTGCCAGAATTTGGAAAATTAAAATATTTACATGTTACACTTGATACTTCTTCCGGATTTTTGATGGGCTCCCTTCATGCCGGAGAAAAAACTAAAGATGTTATAGCTCATTGCTTACAAAATTTTGCCAATGTGGGTGTTCCTAAACAGTTAAAAACTGATAATGGGCCTGGTTATACTTCTACCTCTTTTAAACAATTTTGCTCATCATTTGGTATTACTCATATAAAAGGAATCCCATACAATCCACAGGGACAAGGCATAGTTGAAAGAGCTCATCAAACTATTAAAACGTACTTATTAAAGCAAAAAGAGGGAATTGGAAAGGGGTATATATCCCCCAAAGATAAACTTGAAATAACGCTTTTTACTTTAAACTTTTTAAATTTGGATTCATCAGGACTTAGTGCTGCGGAAAGACATATGTATCCAAAAAATGTACATAAGCCTAAGGTACTTTGGAAAGATATTCTAACAGGACAATGGAAAGGTCCTGACCCAATAATTGTCTGGAGTCAGGGTTGTGTTTGTGTTTTTCCACAGGGAGAACAGCAACCGATTTGGATTCCAGAAAGACCAAAAAGAAGATAATTTGACTCAAATCCATAACAGCTGATATCCAGAACTCCACTTTGGCCATTCTTACATCTGTAACAGTGATTAACCAGGATGCTTTTTTCAATATCTATTTTATTATTGAATTTTTCCCACATCATAAGGTTCTTTTTATTTTTTGAGCTCATTCAAACCTAGGTTAATGTTTTTCTGATCAGTTTTATTTTTTGACTGGAGTTTCTAAACATTGCAATGAAGATTTCACCTAGGTAAAGCTACAAGGCCTTTATTATTGTCTTATGTGTTGTCCTCTTGTGTTTTGTGTTGTATGTCTATGTGTGCATATGTCCATATATCATATATGAGGAGTGCTCATTAAAAAATGCATCCAAATTATTTATTTTTTATTCACGTGATTTAAATGGCTTAATTTAAATTAGGTAAACAGCTGTTAAGGATTGTTTTTAAAGAAGGTTAACAGATCTGTTTGTTTACTTTCACCTTTCCTTTTCATTATATTTTATAATTCTTTTCAGGATAATGTCTCTTTAGCATCAATGCCAGAATTCCTATCTTCATCCCAGTGCCAGTGAAGACAGAGATAAAACCAAACTACAGCTTCTGTATTAGCTATCACAGTAAACTATATAAACTGATGCATCAATGAAGGAAACAGACTTTGGGAGGAGACAAACATATTGATAGATTCCTCCGCTTTGAACTGCTTGCAGAACTTGCCTGGACTATGTAACTATCGTTTGGTGCAGCAAATTGTGGTAATGCTGGCATGTCTTTGCTGATGGTGTCACCAGTGATGCAATTTTTATTTCCTTGCCAGCGCACCCCATGTTAATTGTGGTAGTGCTGGCATATCTTTGCTGATGGTGTCACCAGTGATGCAATTTTTCCAAAGGAGCTGTCAATTGGCTTGGTGTTGTGGCATTTCTGTATCCTCCTCCCTTCTCCTAGTGATGGTCTAAAATTTGGGGGCCAATGGCTGTATGCTGGACCGGTAGTCAGTGACGGGTATGATCCAATTGCAGTGGTATCAACCTAAGACAGGAGGCTGACGCCTAAAGGTCAGTTTTCCGATGACGAGTAAGAAGCATATGTTGAATTGGACAACCTACCAGGCACGGTCCTTAAGCCACATTTACCTCACTCCCCACTGGCATCAAGGCCAAATTTGGGAGCCAACAGAGGTGAGGCAAAGAACCTCACCCCCCGACTGGTGCATAGACCTATCCACAAGTATGGCTGTATGCTGGACCGGTAGTCAGTGACGGGTATGATCCAGTTGCAGTGGTATCAACCTAAGACAGGAGGCTGATGCCTAAAGGTCAGTTTTCCAATGACAGGTAAGAACCATACGTTGAGTTGGACAACCTACCAGGCACGGTCCTTAAGCCACATTACTTGTTGTTTAATTAATCAGAAGGGGGGAGATGCTGGGAGCCATTAGCAAAGTAGTTATGACAATTTCCTTGCCAGCGTACCCCTATGCTGCTTTGTGGAAGGACGCCTGGAAAGTGACCTTGCTCAAGGACCAGGGCGGATCCGTGTTTAGGGTGTTCCTGGTTTAAGATAATCCGAGTTTAGGGTGTAATGGTTTAGGAAGATTATTCCTGCCAGGAATAGGGCATATTCTGCTGCCTGAGTTCCTCTTGAGTTCTAGGGGTCAGACAGTATATTTGGGAGACAGAAGCCCAGTGGAGTAGTGGATTTGGGCAGAGAATGTGGATTTCCTGAGAACGTGTTTGTAGACGGCCTGTGTGAGATCAGGAATAAAGAATTGCTGTTTGAATATACAAGCTGTGTGGTGGCTCGTGATTTGTGCCCAGGCAGAGACTGCAGCAGCATCCTTTGAAATATGGAAACAGTTGCCTCAGGATAGAGCCCAAGCTGCAAGGGCACTCTGACCCCAGATGGCACCCATCCCCCTGTCTCAGTACACAAAGGCAGGAACTTGGGTGCCTCTGAGAGGCAAGAAAAGGGCAACCCTCCAGCTTTATCTAAGGATAAACACTGGCACTCAGGGCAGAACCAAAGCCATGCAGATATGTCAGTGCTGTGCAGAGGCTACCCTGGAGCCACAGTGTGCCAAGCTGCAGGAAATTCCTGGGGACCTTGAGATACAGGGTCAGCTTGCTTCTCGATACACCCATCTAAGGGTGTGGGAGCCATGAGAAAGCAGGATGGGATAATGGGGAGAATCAGCCCCTTTAGTAAATTCTCCCAAAGTTCTACATCTGTTATTGTTTTTAGTGCTTGTGGTTGAACAGAGAGAGACTGAGGGAGGAAAGGAAAGAAAAAATAAGAGCGACCCAAGGAGAGGCTGCAATTACAGAGACCTCTTAACCATTGGCCACAGTGTTACCTTCTGCTGCTGGCACTGCCATTGTTCTCCTCTGGTTTCCGGGAGACTGAAGGGCATGGGCCCCTGCAGGCAGCTCCACTTGTTGTCTCAGGGCATCCCTGATAGAGCCCAGAGAACTCTGTAGTACTGTGGGGAGAAATCACCTCCTGCCTTCATTTCCCGATACCTCTGAGTGAGCTGAGAGGCTGAGTCTGCCAACAAGGGGCAGCTGGCACTGCAGATGCAGACTTAGCATGAGGAGCATGTACTCCAGTCTGCCTGACCAGATTTCAGCCCTTGCGGCCTGATGCAGTGTAGACTGGCATTCACCTCTGCACTATTTGGGAATGATCTCCTGTAATGAGGCATTTAATGATAATCACAGTAGCAATCTCAATATTTTGCTCCAACTGCAGTGTCTGTAATTAAGTAGCCAGAGTAATAATAAGGGGCATTTTATTCAGGGGTCCAAGGGCCAGCCATGAGCCTGAAGATGTGCTTAGTGTTTCTTTGTGTTTCCTAATGATGATCTTCCATGCGCACAGGGTACAAGAAGTAGAATGACCCCCTCTCATGAGTGCTACTGCTGCTGGCTGTGTGACATTGGGCAGGTTAATGACCTCTCTGCGCTTTGGTTTCATAACCTCTGAAAGGAGCAGTTAGTCCAAACCAGAGGTGAACCGTGACTCATGAGCTGAATATCTTTTGCAATTTTCCATTTCCCCTTTATTCTTTAGGTCCATGTCAGACTCACAGGAAGCAGAGAAACTGGCCCAGTTAATTTCATCTCACACAGCCCGGGTTCTGCAACTGTGACCCCACAGTCAGTTTTCTTTCAACTCTTCCTGCTCAATTCTGTGAAGCAAAGTACAGACATTGGATGGATTTGTTTATAAATATATAAGTAGGCCTTGGAAATATTTTACATATTGTCAAAGATCAATTAACTGCTCATATGTACCTATACTCTTAACAAGCAGTCAGTGCTGCAGTTTTCCCAAATGCATCTCAAGAATCCCCTTTCCCAGCTCATCCTCCTTGAGCCATTCACTCTCATCAGGGACACCAGGAAGCCCCTGTTTCCCCACAGCCTGGCCCCTGGAGCACCCTGTTAGGCTTTGGATCTGACCAACCTGATCAGCAAGGGAAGCCCCTGAGTGTAGTTTCAGCTGCTGTGCTGCCATGAGGAAGCATCTTGTACATGTAGCATCCATTTATTTTTTGGTAAGGTTCTTGTGCATTACTCTTGCCCATTTCCCCATGTGGGCCTTGGTGTTTTTTTTCTCTTCTTTTAGAAATTATATGTGATGAAAAGAATCCTCTTCTCTGATAAAAATTGTGTCTACTCCCAGTTTGCATTGCTGATTATCTTTGTTTTAGATAAAATTTTAAATATCATTAAATTTTGTGTAGTTGGTTTTGTCAGTCTTTTCACCTTACTGCCTGTGGAGGTTGAGCTAAGTGGAGAATATTTTACCTTTTCCTGAGTTGTAAAGAATTCACCTTGGTCTGGGGATTAGCTCAGTTGGAAAAGTCCCTGCCTTGCATTAAAAGACACTGGGTTCAATTCCCAGCAGCACCCCCCCCCAAAAAAAAATCACCATGTTTTTTCTAAACACCTGCATCACCACTTATCCAATTTTTATTTCCCATTTATGTTGTCTTTTTAAATTCTCTGAGCCCGGACACCACCCCAGACTCAACAGCAAAGAAGGGCAGAGTGGACAGGCCTCTGGGCTTTCCCCTAAAGGAAGCTCCCATTCCTGCGAACAGTGACCAGGCTGAAGGGGCTCCTGCCCTGGGCACAAAGCTGAGCAGTCGATGATTTAAAACACTCAGGATGCCAGGAAGCCCTAACACAAGGAGAAGGAAGGCAAAAGGTGTTGGGACGTGGATCTCAGGTGGCCGGGGTGCTTGGCAGTGGAATGTCACTGAAAAGGATGTAAGTAGATGACTGTGAATGACTTAACAGTGCATGTGAATGCTATAGGATCCGCTGGAGGATGCAGGCACACTGAAGGGAGATGCCCAATTATTGAAGGCCAGAGCCACCTATCATTTCACCCATAATGCCAGTTGTGTGTTCTGCATGTCACATGCCTGTGGAAATCTAGAAGATGAGGTGCTCTGCCGTGACTGAGGCACAGTCACAGAGTTGAGGCGGGGTTTTGTCTTGATCACATCTGCCTCAGTGCCCAGCACCCATGAGGCTACAGACATGCTGAGCTGGGCTGTCTTCTCTGTGGCCCTGCCGGTCCACTCTGGTGGCTATAAGAGTGGTTAGGAGGGTCGAGTGACTCAAGCACAGGTGTCTCTGAGAGCACTGCCTCCCTCTCTGCTGTCACTTATTGCAGGACCTTGGGCAGCAGCTGGGGAGCTGCCCTTGCCTTTGTTTCCCAGGTGGGGAGCCCAGCAGGTGACCACTGTGTAGAAGCACTTTCTGTGCACCCCAGTTGCACTGCTGCTCCCTCTAGGGCTCAGGAGGACCTGGCCCACCTCTTCCCTGAGTGCAGAAGCACAAGGCTGGAGGTTGTGGGGTAAGGAAAAGGGATTCATCTGCTCCTTCTGTGCCATTCTGAGGTGCTTTTGCTGGCCTGAGGACTGGGGGGGGGTCTCAGGTATGTAAATTAAAAAAGCCCAGAGCGTCCCCTGTATGACACTGGGGCCTCATAGTCTGAAAGCTCTTGTAAAAGCCACAAGCAACCTGAGCTTAACCCCAGCAATGGGGGGAAGCAGAGAGGCCCTGGGGCTGGAGTGGGAGTGGAGGTTCTAGCAGACTCTAAGGCCAGAGCAGGATCCAGCCTGCACAGACCTCCTTCAGCAACACCTCTACATAGTCCCCTTAGCAGTACACCCCATGATGGAGGAAGAAGGGCCCAAGAGCACGTTCTCATGAGGTGTCTTGGAAGGTTTGGGAATGTTTTCTGAATTCATTACGATTCCACTTGAATGACGAGCACTTGCAATTTATTCTGTCCCTGATCAGCTTGACCATGAGCATGTGGCTACTCCTGCAGAATGCTGGGTGGCAGCAGGGCCTGTGGCGGGAGGCAAAATCAAAAATGTTATTTTTATTTCCAATTACTGGAGGGGACACTGTAGCTGAAACACTAGAGTTGTTGTCAGCTAATTGGGTAAAGAATGGCCGGATTGCCCTCAGCTCTTCCTGTCCATAATGACTCACTGTTGTAACATGAGAGCAGCTAATTTCTGGTCCGTTTAACCTCTCAGATGATGTGCTCTCAGTCCATCATGGGGATGTGCTTTAATGCCATCTCTAGTGTCACCAGGCAGGGAAACCAATATGGTGGCCTCAGTAGATTCCAGCCTTGGGATAGGGAGAGAGGAGTCCTGTGCACATGTTGCCATGTGTCCAACATCATCCTGGATCTGCAGAAGAACAAATTTTTCTGACCTGGAAAACTGTTCCCTGCATTCACAGCTGGCTGTGAGGCTCAGGGCTTCTGGTTCACTGGTCAGCTGACCAGGCCCCAAGGGGAAGGGTCAACCTGCAGGTTTTCCCCATGAGTTTGTATAGATCGTGGCCAAAAGTAATAGCAGCAGTCATGGAGATGGAAGGGGTCAGCTCATTTTCATGCCCTGTAATTAAATTCCACGTGCCCACCACATTGGCTGTATCTGGCAGGCTTTCTTTATTGAAGTTGCCCACCCCACACATCCAGGCCAGAGTTCTGAACTGTGAGAATGGTCTCAGAGACCTGGATCTCTTTATGTGAGTCTGTGTCTCAGGTGGCACATACTGCTCTCAGGGATGCCCTGGGCAGGAAACAGCATCTGGAAGTTTTTCTGAAAAGGCAGGGCTGTGGCCCCCAGGCACTCACACTTCAGCCATGAACACTTCTCTGTGCTTTCCAAGCTTAGGACTTTGAAGAAGGACATGCCTGATGCTACTGAATATTTTTCACAGTTATCACAGGTCTTGCAATTTCACATTAAGGTCTCAATTTTGGGGGATCCCCAAATGCTACCTTGTACTAGTGCCAAGTAACAGAATGTTTGACTGTAAAACTTGAAATGAGAGGAGTTAATATCAGTAAATCAAGAGTACTAGAGCTTGAAAATTTTAGGGCTTGCTCAGGAGTTCTTCCATGTAGGCAAGACCAGCCTCTTTTTGTCTTCCTCCAGAGTCTATTGTTTAGTTCTCAGTCTGTTAGCCTCATGATTACATGGTGTTTGCTGGAGCTTCCAGCATCATCTGAAGCTCCATGCACATTTGAAGGCTGGAAGAATAAACTCAAGTTTGTGAGTGTATGTTTGTGTGTTTTAGTTAGAAATTTGTTTTCTTAGTTAACATGAAATTTAGAAATACAAATTTCAGTATGGTGCAGCCAGGCAATACCTTTGTCTCTGTTGCATTGTGATTGGCCTGTGACTCTTATTGCCTTGCTCTATTTTAGAGAAGAGAAGGAATGAGGGGGAGAACAAAGGTGAAGAGGAGATGGCATATGACTTCTCTGTTTCTGTGGCCATGCTTGGACACCATGCCCAGTGGCCTCTGTCCACTTCTCATCCCTGAGGACTGCAGAAAATGTCTATTCTTAACTGAAAGGAAGACTGGGAGGGGTGTGTGCCACCAGTTTGAGCAGAACTCAGGTGTTGTCATTGGGAAGAAGGGAAGAGCTGCTATTGGGACAGAGACCAGCTGCATTTGCAAGTATCCCCATTACATAGATGAGGGGACTGAGCTATGGGGACTTCAGCTGTTTTTCCAAAGCCATGTAGGGCAACTATATCTGAGCTTTTGTGGGCCTCAAGAATGAAATCTCCCAACTAATAGGTAGGACCCAGAAAGCAGATCCACATGGCTGGAGCAAGGTGGGGAATGGTAGGGTCCTGTGGGTAGAGGATTGGCTGAGGATGAGTTTCTTGTGGCAGCAGGTCTTTAGGCTTGTCTTTCCCCCACCAGAGGGGACACCAAATGCTTCTCACAGATCATCTAGATGTGGTAAGAGTGGATGCAGCAGTGCAGTCTGAAGGTCTCTGTAGTCAATATTGGAGTGCAGTCAGGTCTTCATGATGAGTCTCTGTGCCTCTCTGCAGAGTTCTTGCTTAAAAGCCTGGGGATGGGGGAGAGGAAAAGCCTGCTCTGCCTCTGGCCACTGGGTGGGGATCCTGGTGTCCATGGCAGGTCTGCTCTGGAGCATGAAAGCTGGGGGTTGACATTTGGGTAGAGTGTGAGGGGCATATTCAGCATCTCAGTGTTAAAAAAGGTGTGCCATTGTGGTGGGTCCTGGTGTTGACACCTCAGCTTCTAGTGACCATGGGCCAATGTCCAGAAGGTCCCAGCACAGTGTAGTCATGACAGGCTGCCTGCTCAACATCTCTCTGCATAAACAATGTGGAGCACTGTTTTCCCACAATCCCCTGTCAACACAGAATCCCACAAACCCCAGCAGTTCTCTTGTCCTTATTTTGAAAGTCATTACGGTTGACACTGGACAAGAAGATAGATGATTATGAAAATTTGTGATGATCCAAGAAGGAGTGTCCAAGTGAACATCACAAATGGGATCAGTGGAAAGGCTCCTGCTTGCCCTTCAGGAGGAACAGTGACTCAGCCTGACAGAGAGGGACAGTGGCTGAGTTCATAGCCGAGGCTTGATGTTTGTACCATTCTTAGATGGCATTTGTGTGAGTCTGGAAGCAATACTCTGTATGGAGGTGTCGAATACCTCAGTCTGCTTAACAACCATGGGCTCAAGGTCCCCACCCTTCAGGCCTAAGGAGGTAGACAAAAAGGAGATAGTCATCAGAAGAAAAAAAAGTGGAGGTTTTCTCCTCAGTGGGTGCCTGTCATATGCTACTCTCTGAAGACCTGCCAACTCTTCTGGAAAACTCTATCCTCCTTCTTTGGCTCTGAGCCTTGTTTCGGTCTGAGATGGAAAGAATCAAAAGGCATGCCAAATCAGAGAGGTGGACTTAGGCTGTTGCCTGTTCTGTGCTCTTGCTGGTCCTGGGCTTAGCTTCTGATGCACTTCATGAGTCCATTTCTCCCCAGCTTCCCATGGTTGTACCTGGGGCCTCTGTCTCAGTCCTTTAGACTACCGTAACAGGATGGCATGCATTGGGTGGTTCAGAAGCAACAGAAATGTGTTTCTCAGTGCTTTGAAAGCTGGAAGTCCAAGGTCCAGGCCATGGCAGATTTGATGTCAGGTGAGAAACACAGACAGCTCATGGATAGTGCCCTCTTCATGAATCTTCACTCAGTGGAAGACTGGACAAGTGTTCTGGGACCTCTTCCATAAAGGCACAACTCTCATTTTGTGGGCTCAACCCACTTGATCTAGGTAACCTCTCCCAGAGTTTCTTCTCGTGATACCACCATCTGAGAAATGAGGAGATTTCAAAATCTTAATTTCAGGGGCATAAACATTCAGACCTCTGTGGCCTCCAAACCCCAAGGAAGATTTTCTCTGTGGGGGAGGAGCACAGATTGCCACTCACACAAGTCTCCTTGGCCTTGGAGCTATGAAGATGGACACATGGCTGTGCATCAAGGCCTGACGTGCACCAGAACTGAGCCCCACTGCCAATCACCCAGGGTCCATGGCTTTCTAAATACACAGTGTCTCACACTGACTTTTTACAAGTAAGCACTTGTATTTTACTCAACTTACTGCTTTTTCTTAACAAACATCTCAAGATAAGTCACACATCATAGACATAAATGTATTAGCTTATGGCTTTTTCTTTCATTATAATTCTATATTTAAAGACAAAAATTGATGTGCCTTGAATCATGAACTTGCATACTTCAGCTGGCTTTCAGAACAAGGAGGAATGGTGGCAGTGATCAATATGAGATGCTGACATGCCATTGGACCATGGGCAGATGTAGGATTGTCACATAGCTCACTGTCCACACATCAGTGCACATTCCTGCAAAGGCATGGGGATTGTCTGGAGGGGCAGGCAGGCTGCAGAAGGAAACGGGCCTAGTTTCCTAAATGTGAAATAAGCTGAGACTGTTGCTTGGGAAACAGGATGACCAATGCTGAAGTCTCTGTGATATTGCTTTATGCCACTGTCACCATTCTCAGACTTCACTGCTAGAATCTGGATTGTCCTGGAGCCTTTTAAAAGTCCCAAACTTTCTCTCTTCACATTCCCCTTGAGTTTCCATATTTTCAGTCTTTGGTGAAACACCCTTATATGGCCACATCATTTGTTGACAATTGAATGTTTTTTCTTTAAAATAGGCTGCTTAATCCAGGTTTATAAGCAGAACCAGTTGGACACTATGAATACAAACAATCATCATTTGCCATCAATAGAAGATAACTTCAACCAGAGAGCATCACACCAGGGAAGGCCTAATGCCAACGGTCTATTGTGAGGGATTTTGGTGTGTGCTGGGAAGGAATTGAAGGTCCTTGTGAGCTAAGATTCCCCCTGAAGTACCAGAAAGTTTCCAAGAGATCTGAATGGGGAAACTCCTCCCTGCACCACATGATGATATTTACACCCCAGTTGAATGACACTGAAAACATCTGGCCTTTCAACTAAAATTCTTTCTTTATTCACCAGGTGATGTGCTGCCCAATTTGTGACTGACATTGGATCTGAATTTCTTCAGATATTAACCTGCAACATTTTGTTAAACCCTTATTCTAGGGCATAAATCATGGTTGGTTTAACCCATTGGCCTCATTATAACCCAGTTCCAAAATGCCACAGACCAAGTGGACTCCTAAGGGCTGCAGTCTTCTTGAAGTTGTTGTAGGGACAAAAGAGGTAAGGTACCAAATATAGCAGGAAAAAATTTTATTTGGCTTCAGCCAGGTTCATAGGGTACAGCCTTTGATTTAATCAATCAATCCCCTAAACTCTGAATACAGGTAATTTCAGAATTTTATACCCAGCATGTAAGGGCAGGGGCTCAGAAGTTCACAGTCTGCAGAAGTTTACATAAAAGCAGCTTTTTCTTTCAATGTTCTTGGCAAATTAACTCTTCAAGGACAACACCTGAGAAGGGGAGAGTTTCTTATCCCTTTCTTTCCTCCTCCTGCCAGCTGTTACCATGGAGCTCATTTGTAACTTATCTTAAAAATGTAGACATCTCTGGAAGGCCCAGTTCAGGGACAGAGGCCTTTTTTGCACATTTCTTCAAAGTACTTTACTGGATAAATTTGTGAAAACTAGTAAGGGTGTGTGCAGCACCTGGAGTGCTGGTATCTTCTTGGCCAGTAGCCAAGTAAACAGGATGACATGAAAATAGAAAGTTTATCTACATTGGACTCTTTCACAGAGACTCTGTTGCTGACAGTCCTAAAATCATCCATGGTGAAGCAGGTTTTTCTGAGAAGAAAAGTGGTGCCACTTCAATTCCCCCCTTTAATGATGCTCCTCATAATTTATTCTTTTAAATTTAAGAGCATCATTACCATTATCTTGGCTTAAAGCCTTATACAATGACAAAAAGTTAGTTGTTGTCATCTCTTCAATAGCAGCATCTACAGTGGACCCAATAGTTTTAGTGCACAGTGGAGCCAAATAGAGGAGCAATAAACAGGTTAACAGCAGAATACCCACTACACCAGTTAAGCTTTTAAATCTACCAAGAGTTGAAAACTATCTCCCCAAAGAATGTTTGGGACCCAAACTTTAATGCCCTTCTAGGTATGCACTAGCACATGTGCTAGTTCTCTTGTGTTGTTGGCTATATTCTTAACTGTTTTTCTATTGTCATCCATTTGGATGCAACAATATGAGCTGTTGAACTCTCCACATATTTCTCTTTTCTCACCCAGTAGGTAATCTAATGCCAAGAATTTTTGATAGTTAGCCACTTGCATCTGGTTTGTTGTGTGGCCAGGAGGTCAAAGAATGTGGCAGTCTGATTAATAATATTTTTTAGTACAGCTTGTAAGTGAATAATTGTGATTAACATGCAAATAGGAGTTTGATAGCTCCAACTGCCATTTTGTTTCCAGGGAGCTGAAGCATACCTGGACACAGTTACTTTCACCCCAAGATTGGTGACCTCCTAAATCAAGTTTCTTTCAAATGGACCTCTTTTTCTTTTCCAAACAGTAATCCATCTATAGCATTCCTCTGGTGGTACAGGTCTTAAATATATGTTTTACCACCTCTTCGTTATAGTGGATTGTCTTGACACATAGTTCACAAGATTTCCATTGTTGGAATAGAAGTAGAACAGAACCACTTAAGATTATCAAAAGAAAGCAAACTAAATAATAGACTAACATTTTGGTTAGCATAGCTTAAAGAGTATGAATTAACAAAGCCAAACTAATAACACCAAACAAATAATACAAAACTTATATAAGCAAGATAAAAAAGTATAAGTGAAATTTTGTTACCCAGAGTTCAGTCAGTTGGAGTTACTGTTATTAAGCCAGAAGCTAAAACAAAACAAATATATATATATATATGTATATATATAAAACCAAGGGTGGCAATGCATTACAGTGTAAGAACTATCTTAGAGATTGAAAGAGTTCATTAGTTCTGGTGGGAAGTTTATCTTTCACCATGCATTGATCAGCCAGTCCCTCCTGTGTGGCTGAAACAGGGCCATAGTATCCTCAAGCTTCAGCTGTGCGTAGACCAGTCAGCTTCCAGAGTTATCCTCCTTATCCTCAAGATTTTCTGGTGCTCCTTTCTGTTTTGGATGATCAGCTTCAAGGGCATAGCAGCATCTGGAGAGCACTCTCAGTCCGCAGCTGCAGGCATGAGTGTGATGCAATGAATCCAGGGACCTATGTCTGCAAACTTGACTGCAGTTGGCGTGGATAAAATAATAGTGAAAAGGCCCTTCCAAAAAAGTTCAGGAGTTGAATATTTTATTCTTTGACCTAGACTCAATCTCCAGGTTTGAAGGAATTCGCACCTGTGATCAAACTTACTGGCAATCTTTCTCTAACCCATTGGTTGAGAAGCTGTAAAGTTTTCCCTAAGACATGAAGCTGTCATCTCAGAGTTAAATTTCTTACCTCTCTTAAGTCTCCCTGTAGTCCCCTAATAAGTGGAGGGCCTCCCATATAATATCTCAAAAGAAAACAATCTAGTCCTCCTAGTGGAAGTGGATCTAATTCTCAGTAGTGTAATAGGGAGAAATTCATCACAATGTAAGTGAGTCCCCAGACACAACTTATCCAATTGAGCCTTAAAGTCCTGTTCATCCTTTGAACTTTACCAGAACTCTGCAACCTATAGGCGGTATGTAACTTTCATCTTATATTTAAACATTTGGTCAGTAATTGTATCACTTCTGCCCCAAAGCTGGCCCATTGTCTGAGCCAATAGTTATTGGGACACCAGATCTGTGAATCATTTCTCAGAGAGGCATCCTAGTATCTCCCTAGCCTTCTCAGTGTGGGTGGTATAGGCTTCCACCCATCAGAGTATAAACACATAAAACCCAAAAGTTATTTATAGCCCTGTGAGCATGGTACTTCATTGAAGTTTACTTCCAATCTTCAAAAGCTGCTCTTCCTATAGGTTGGATTCCTGGTGGAAGCTTTGGCCCCTGACAAGAATTGCTCTGAGCACAAACCTCATATTGTTTGCTGATCATCCAGGTGTTGTTTGTGAGCCAGGGGACATGGAAATTTCAACTCAGAACTGTCTCAAGTGCTGTGTGTCCAACATTTTTTTTCCTGTGAAACTGTCTGATAAAAGCTGGGGCTAGAATTTCTGGGATGGCTATTCCGGCCATCAGAAAATCTCCACCATCCACCTGGGAGAAATTTTTTTTGTCTTAAATCATTTACTTTCATGTTAGGAGTATGTTGGCTCCCATTCTGTTAGCTAGTTGACCAGGCAGAAGGGCAGCATTTAAACCTGGCACTGGATTTTTTTCCCATTTCTTGCAGACAGCTAACCTGGCCTCTCAGCTCTCCAGTTGCCCTGAGAAACCACAGTGTTTTCCTTTCAATGACCTAGGCAATATATAATCACAACCTTCCTGGGAGCCCACAGTGCATTTAAATATTTAAGAATTTCTTTTCCATACATTGTGCTCCCCCCCTTCTTTTTCTCTCCTGAGTCAATTAGCCAACATAAGGCCCTATGAACATGAAGGGTAGTGAACGCATATTTGGAGTCTATGTAAATATCCACACAGACTCCTCCTGTCAACTGAGGTGCTCAAGTCAAAGCAATCAGTTTTAATTTTTGTGCTGAAGTTCCCTGAGGCAGAGGTTCTGCCTTGATAGTAGAGTCCAGAGTGACTATTGCATATCCAGCAAAACCTACCTCATCTTTTATAAAACTGCTTCCATCTGTGAAGTACTCCACATCAGAGTCCGTGAAGGGCTGGTCTGCCAGTTCTGATCTGCTGGAGAACAATTCATCCATGACATTAATACAATTGTAATTAAGTTGTCCAGGTCCAAGGGGCAGCAAAGTTGCTAGGTTTAGAGTTCAGTTGATTTTAACATGGATATGTGGGTTTTCACATAATATGTCCTGATATTTGACCATTCTTTCATTAGTCAACCAATAGTCAACCACTAATCTAACAATGTCTAAATTGAATGAGGAACTTTGACAACCAGGTCTTTACCAATGGCCAGTTAATCAGCTTCCAACACCAGAAGATCTGTGGCCACAAGGGCCC
This sequence comes from Callospermophilus lateralis, assembly GCF_048772815.1. Taxonomy (NCBI): domain Eukaryota; kingdom Metazoa; phylum Chordata; class Mammalia; order Rodentia; family Sciuridae; genus Callospermophilus; species Callospermophilus lateralis. The sequence goes on along the minus strand of NW_027514584.1, from coordinate 837,296 downwards.
ATAAACAAAGTGGCCAGCCTTGGGCTACAGAATCCAGTTGTTTTGATAAATAGGCCACTAGACAGTGCCATATCCCCAGCATCTGAGTCAAAACTCCCACAGCCACTCCAGACTGATCATGGACATACAGAAAGAAAGGCTTTGGAGGTCAAGGAGCCCTAATCCATGTGCATTGGTGAGTGCTTTTATAATGTCCTCAAAGCGCTTTTGTTGTGTTGGCAACTACATCAGAAGATCTCATCCCTCCCCCCTTTGTAGCTTCATAGAGAGGTTTCACCATGACTGAAAAGTTGGGGATCCATATACGGCCAAATCCAGCAGCTCCCCAAAATTCTCTAATTTGGCGGTGGTTTAAAGGGACTGGAATTAAGCAGATTACCTGTTTCCTTTCAGAGCCTAGCTGTTGTTGCCCCTGAGTCAGGTAGAAACCAAGGTATTTGACTCTTTCATGACAGATCTGGTCCTTTTTCTTTGAAACTTTATAACCAGCCTCATATAGGAGAGTGAGAAGCAGTTGTGTCCCCTTCATGCAGTCCTCTTTGGTTGATCCAGCCAGGAGTAGATCATCTACATATTGGAGCAGTGTGCACCCACACTGTCTTGCAAAAAGGCTTTTAAGTCAGAGGACATTTCTCTCCCAAAGACAGTGGGTGATTTTTTAAAGCCTGTGGTAATCTAGTCCAGGTCAATTGTCCTTTGTTCCCATTGGAATGTCCCCATTGAAAGGCAAGGAGCTGCTGACTCTGTGGTGCCAGTTGAATGCAAAAGAAGGCATCTTTAAGGTCCATGCAAGTGAAATATGCTGCTTCAGCTGGGAGCAGACTTAAGAGTGTATATGGATTGGGGACCACAGGATGTAAAGTGACTGTGGCTTGATTTACTACATGTAAATCTTGGACTGCCCTGTAATCATCAGTTCCAAGTTTTTGAATAGGCAAAAGAGGTGTATTCCATGGTGATTGGCACGGATTGAGAATCCCATGTTGTAAAAGTCAGTCCAAATGTTTTTGAATCATGAGTTGTACCTTATGAGGAATATGATATTGCCTCAGGCGTATTGGCATAACTCCCAGTTTTAATTCCACTGTTACTGGGGCAATATTTTGGGCTAGTCCAGGTGTATTGTCCTCTGCCCATACTCCTGGCACTTGGAAAGGAAGCTCTGGCTCCTGTTGTGTTGTCTCTACTTGAATGAAGTGACACCATTCCTTTTCCTGGGAAATGGTGAAGGTTAAAATTTTTGCCTCGGGGTTTCCCAATAATAAAGCTACTTGACCTTTTGCATCAAAAGTTATTTGGGCCCAGAGATTTCCTAGCAAGTCTCGACCCATCAATGGTACTGGGCAGTCTGGCATACACAGAAAATCATGAGTCACTTCATGACTTGCTAAATTGCATTGCTGAGGCAACAGAAAAGGATGATGAGCTTTGTTGCCTGTGGCCCCAATAACTGTCGTCTGTTTCTTTGAATGCGGATCCACTGGTCTGGTCACCACTGATTGGTGAGCCCCAGTGTCCACCATAAAATCCATGGGTTCGACCCTTACAAACATTCAGACCTTAGGCTCCTGGGGACCCAATGGGATGGAGCCCGGTTGTTCCTAGTCCTCATCATAACTTTCCACGGCTGCCAGTCCCACAAAATCCTTTTCTGGGGTATCAGGTGGATGTTCGTGGCATTGAGCATCATGGGGGACCCTTTGGTAGGGCTGGTATTGTCCCCTAATGACTTCACCTCTCTTGTCCTGGTAAGGAGTTGCAGCAGCCCAATTGTCTTTCTTCCACCTGGGGCATTCAATCTTTCAGTGGCCCTCTAGTTGGCAGTAGCTGCACTGGATTAGTTTCAGCTTAATTTCAGGATGTGATGGTCCCTCCAGCCAGATTTTTCTTGGGCTCTGCATTTGACCGTGATTTTGAATATTGTTTTGGCTTTGTTATGGCAAGACCCCCCTTTGAGTGATTCCTGAATTTGCAATAAAGGTTGCCGCAAGTAAATTCATTTTCTTTTTCATCTTTCTGTCTGCTTCTCGTTGGGACTCTTGGTCTCCATTGATGGAACAATGTAGTGGCAACCTCAATCAGTTCATTGGCACACTTTGCAGCAAAACCTTCTAGTTTTTGTAATTTTCAGCAATTGACACCTTGAGCTTGTCTCATAAAGGCAGTGTTGATCATCTGTTTATTGTCTGGTGCCTCAGGATCAAAGGGAGTAAAGAGTCAAAAGGCCTCACATAGTCGTTCGTAGAATTGTCTGGTGGCTTTCATCTGGTTTCTGAATCTCTTCTGATATCTTATTCATATTTAGGGATTTCTTTCCTCCTTCCTTTAGGCCTCCTATGAAAGCCTCTCAAAATCTCCTTATCTTATGGAGGCCCTCCTCATTGTTGGGGTCCCATCCGGGGTCAGTGTCCGGGAACTGGGCTTAGGCATAGTCTTGAATATTGCCTTGTGCATCTGGAGCATGTTCCTCTAGTCATTTTAAAGCTGCTTGGATTACCTGTCTACATTCCTCCGTATTAAATAGAGTCAGAAAAGAGCTGGCAGCAGTCCACCCAGGTAGGCTGGTGAGTTTGTATAATGGATTCTATCAAATCAATCATGGCCTGAGGCTTTTCCATATAGGAGGGAGTATGATTTTTCCAATCTAAAAGGTCAGTGGAGGTGAAAGGCTGATTCATATAAATGCATTGTCTCCCTCAAATATTTCTTTCCTGGTAAACACAGGCTTGTACTCTAGCTTCTCATAAAGGCATCTGGAGCACTCTCCTTTGAGGAATGGCTCTAGTCTTAGGACAGGCTCCCATTCTGGTCTAAGGAGGTGGAAGAGGAGACTTAGGTTCAGGGGAAGTTTCTGGGTCTGAGGACAAATTGGAGAAAGGAGTAGTGGGTGTTGGAGAACTATCATCTGTAACCTCTGAAGATGAGGGGGCTGTGGGTGCAGGCTGTTGTACCAGTGGTCTTGGTAAGGTTGGATAGAGTGGTACATATGGTGGTGGAGTCTCTTCTGGCTCATTGGACAAAACTGTTTTTTTCTCTGGCTCATGGGGCAAAACTGGTTTCTCCTCTGGCTCATGGAGCAAAACTGCTTTCTCCTCTGGCTTTTTTTCTATCAGGTTCCTTCTGTCTATTTGCCTTTCATTGTGTCTTAGAAGCTGCTATGCTTCTTGCTAACATCAGCTTGGACTGTCCATCTATACAGGCTTTCAACCAAGGGGGCTGGTTCTGTACTATTTCTTGCCAGCAATCAATATAAGGGAACTGGTCTGGGTGCCCAGGAGTATGAACAGCTATTAAAAGAACCTCAGCAATGACTCTCTCATCTAAAGATTCTTCTACTGGCAGCCCACACCTAAGGTGGGCCATTCTGCTTCACAGAGAAAACACAACTTTTGTGGAGTGAGTTTCACTCCATAATTTCCCTTAAAACCCTTTTTAAAAGTTTAACATACATTCCAAGGGGTTCAAGGAACTCTGTTTATTTTGTGTGCCTCCCATGTTCCACCCTGAGTTGGTGTCACATACTTAAAACAAGACTCGCTTCATCCATCTGTGGCTGCTCCCCTCACAGGGACTTAGGACCCTCTTAGTCTTGCAGGTTGGTATCAACCTTCGAGCTGGAGCTTTCACCTAGAAGTTGGTTTGTGAAATTCCGCCATAGACTGTATGAGGTTCCATGGAACCGCGGATCAGGACTCTGCACTCGCTTCGGCCCTCAGGTTGGGCCGGAACCCTTCCCTTTTTCTGTCTTATTCACACACTTTCACACAGACATGACCAGGACAGAATTTCTATACCACCCAAATTCCAACAATTCCAAACCAAACAGAAAAGGGAGTCATGGTTTCCCCTCTGTTTGCTGACCCCAAACAGAGACTACTCGGGAAACTCCCTGGGTCCCTTTCAGCTCCAACCTCTTTGGAGGGTACTTGGGACCCAACAGAGGTTGATCAAGCCTCTCTTCCACCCACTTAGGCCTCAAAGGGGAAGTCAGGTGGGCTACAAAACCAAATGGACCCGGGTCCTACCTGTTTAGATAGACGGTGCTCAAAACCCTAATTCTTGTTCCTGCTGCCTGTGGGTTCTGTTGTGCTCAAGGTGGCAGCCCCAGGCACTGGGTAAGTGTATCCTCCTTTAGGCTAAGAGTGCCCTGGGTGCACCAAGGGGACCGCTGTCCCTCACAATTTCAGGGAAGCCATTCCCAGGATACAAGAGACGCAGAATAGCCTTCCTTACCTCCTCTGCCCCATCTTGGTCGCCAAAAATGTTGTAGGAACAAAGGAAGCAAAGCACCGAAGTCAGCAGGATACAGTTTCATTTGGCTTCAGCCAGGTTCAGAGGGTACAGCCTTTGCTGTAATCAATCAATCCCCTGAACCCCCAGTTCAGGGAGTTTCAGAGTTTTATACCCAGTGTGTAATGGGAGGGGCTAAAAAGTTCACGGTGTGCAGAAGTTCACATAAAAGCAGCTTCTTCTTTCACTGTTCTGGGCAAGTTAACTCTTGAAGGACAACACCTGAGAAAGGGAGATCTTCTTCTTCCCTTTCTTTCCTCCCCCTGCCAGCTGTTACCATGGAGCCCATTTGTAACTTATCTTGAAAATTTAGACATCTCTGTGAAGCCCAGCTCAATGCTAGGGGCCTTGTTTGCATGTTTCTTCAAAGTAAAATACTGGATAAGTTTGTGAAAAACTAGTAAGGGGGTGTCCAGGACCGGGAGTGCTGGTATATTTTTGGCCAGTGGCCAAGTAAACAGGGCAACATAAAAATAGAAAGTTTATCTATAATGACTCTTTTTCTGAAAGTCCTAAAATCAGCCATGGTGAAGAGAGCTCTTCTCTGGAGAAAGAGGGTACCACTTCACGGCCTCATCCCCCAAGCTCTTAAAAATACAGGCATGTGGCACCATTACCAACCTACCACTTATCTAAAAAGTACTTCAGGTTTTTTTTTTTTTTTTTTAACCAGGTTCTGTAAATAATACTACAGTGAAAATGGACATGTAGTGTTTTTTATGATGTAATAACTCCAGTAGATTTTTAGATACATACCCAGAATTACTACTAGTGGAACATATGGCTTTTTAATTTTAACTTTCTAAATAACCTTAATTCCATTTTCAAAAATAGCTTTATTCAATTAATATTCTCACCAATATTTTTTCAACTTAGTCTTTTTATATGATGTTCGTATGCTCTGGGATATCTACTCTCTTTCAGATTTTTATTTTTTACTTCTAAATCTTTTGTTTTTTTTATTATTCATAGATAGAAAAATTACTTTTATTTTATTTATTCATTTTAATGTGGTACTGAGACTTAAATACAGTGTATCCAATGTGCTGAGCAAGCACTCTACAATTAAGCCAGAACTCCAGCCCCAATCTTTGAGATTTTAAGCATAGGCATTCTGACAATACTGCCCAAGGTGCAGGATTTTTTTTTTTATTTGACTGATACAGTAAATTACTGATGTAAGTGTGTTAGATTCCAGGGTTTCAAGTAGCCAGAGGAAGAGTGTCCTGTAAATATTTTCTGTGATGAAATAAAAAAAAAAGATCTGTGATTTGTAAAACTTTGTTAACACTACTGCTGAAATTTTTTGTCTTTGGAAGTGTTGCAAACCATGCAAATACAATGGCGCCAAGCTCCCCCCTTACTTAACTTTCTGGGTGCTGGCATATGTGCTGGAGGTGCCCTGGGACCTGGTGGGGGGGGGCGGGAAGAACCCACCCATATTTCTTTAGCTTGTCCCTCACTTGTTCTACAAAATAAATTAGGCACAAATGCTAAGTCCTGTGAGGTAACTAGTGTCCAGTGGCCTTTCTTCAGCCTTCTGCTTTGAAATGGACACAGGGCTGTGTAAATAGCTTTTCTGCTCCTCTCAATGCTCTTGGAAGGGTGGCTATGTGGATGTTTAAAGAGTGTCCACACCAGGAGCAGTACCTGTCTGGGTGTTCACTGAAGTCTCTACTCTGGGCACTGCTGCTGTTTTCAGAAGGCCCAAAGGGCAGGGAGAGACACTCATTTCACAGCAGCAGTTGAGGATCTCACTGTGGTAAGTGTCTCCCATAGCACAGGCAATGTGCCTCCTGCACAAGAAATGATTTCAAAGTATATGAGATATTTTTCTGCACTAATCTAATATTTAACTACTTTTTGTAGTCTTCATGTTATCTACTTCATGTTCTTTTTTTGGCCAGTAATTTTTTTTTCTTATTTAGACATAAAATCATGCCAAAAATACCTTTTGTAACCTTCTCATCCCAGGTAGCACCTACCTGGTAACTGAAGCAGCAATGCCTTTTTGTGCTCTGCAACAAAGAGACATCTATATCCAAAAAGCATTAAGTTAGTTAAAAATAGTATATAGAAATTAGCACTTTAAAAAAAGGCATTTGGAATAGTAAACTGAGTTAGAAAGAGAAAAGCTTGCACTGTAATTGTAGTTCTCTTAAAGACATAATCTAGAGCAGGCACCACATGAACTCAGATTTTTAATTTGTAAAATGAAATAGTTATATTGCTGAATTCTAAGATCTTTTCAGCTCAAAATTGTATTTATGGAGTTCTTGATGTCTAAAAAAATTCTTTATGAAAAGAACCAATTACTCTCAACTTTTATTCATTGTAATTAAATTATTCCTTTGTACATGGAATAAAAAAGAAATTATTAACGTTATTTGAAGACATCCGAATAACATTTGGTTATGCAGTCTGCGTATTTTAATGTTAATATGACTTGCAAAATTTAAAACTGCAGAGGAATTTTAAGTCAATAGAAAACATCTTTAAGGACATTCATCTAAAAATGTGGTTTTAAAATTAGGCACTTCACCATCTGACACAAGAAGAAGAAGATAAGAAACCAAATAAAATACTAGCAAACTCTTACAGAAGCTCTTTCCAAAATTAGACTTATTAAACTTCACATGAGAGACTCCATTTTCTACAGAGGGCTTATTCTTTAATATACAAAACTCCCTCTGCTCCCCACTAAACTTACTTAGAAAATTACACTGGTTTCTTAGGGCTTCTGCCCAAGTTTCTTCCTTACCAACCACTGACATTTCTGCAAACCTCCTCTAAATATTGTGAGAGATAGAAGTGGCTTTTTATTTGAAAAGTAGTTGTGACTTAGGATTATCAGTGAAACCCCTTGGGGCTTTATTGAATCATGTCAACAGCTGTCAGTAATAATATGTACTTTGATGGCCACAACATAATGCATTGATTTATATAAAAAATATGTTATAAATTGGAAAAAATGTTTTTCATATTTTATCAGTATTATGCCACAAAATAATGCAGTTTTATGAATAATACAGAGCTCTTTGTGAGTATTATGGTGCTGTAGATAATAAATTTACCCTGTTCACTGGCCTGCCAAGAGAGTTGTAAAGCAGAATATATTAGTTCACTTTTGTGATAATAAATAATTTTAGTATGTCAGTAGTTTCTAGCTAACATTTACTTATGAGATCTTAAAGAATAGTGGGCTCTAAGTGGTTCTAGGAGTGTTTATACTGTCTCTGACTCTCCTGGGTAATGTTTCAGTGAGTGATATGATCAGATAACAAGTGGCACTATTTCTCAAGTATCAATATTGTGATATCTCCTGTAGTTTTATTGCCAGGAGTAGCTGATTTTCTCTTAATTAGATCTGTAGTTCTTTGTGTCTATTTTTACTATGATTTTTTTAAAGTGGTTTATAAACTTGTGCATCTGTTCTAAGTGATATCACCATTCTTTCTCAGGTATTTTTCCTTGGATCAAGTATCAATAAGTCTTTACTGTTCTTGTTTTATCCTCTTGAAAAAATTCAGACACCAGGAAATATTTCTCTTGAAATTGAAATAGCCATCAATTCATCACTTCTTCATGTGTTCCAAATGGTAACAAGACATTTGCATTGGTAGCAAATGACAATTAATTATATAAATAGAATTTAGATTAACATGTTTACATAAACTTTGTGAGAATAGCCACACTTTCTGAGTTTATTAATTTCTTCTACAATAATTGTAAGGGTAGTGATTTATGCATAGGAAGAAAAACTATATTTTATTGTATGATATTCAATTATTCTTTTGGCTGAAAACATACAACTGAATTTTTAACATGTTTTAATTTCCTCACAGTATAATAAAGAAGAAATGATTTTATAAGAAGCACTTTATTGAAGGTAATAGATTTTCTACAAGGGGTGAGACATTTCATTTTGTTCTTATTTCTTAAAATTGCATAGACTAATTCTAAGAAAGTACTTAAGCACTTTATATACATTTTGGGGATGTTGATGGGTCTTTATTTTGTTTATTTTTTTATATGCAATGCTTAGATGGAACCCTGTGCCTCAAACATGCAAAGCAAGTGTTCTACCACTGAGTCATAATCCCAGCTCCAGCCACAACCCCAGCTCTTTCAGCTCTTTCTTGATGTGTAGAATTTCTCACCCATGCCTCTGCTGTCTTTATCTAAGTATCCATACATTTACTTCACACTGATATAGTGATTTGATACACATACACAATACCATTTGCTGCAATGTAACAGCATGGTTTATAACTTAAGTCCATTTTAAGCGTTCAAGCTAATTAGAGTGATAAAACTATAAGAATAATGCCTTTTAATCCACTGGTATATTAACCTATGCAAGAGGGGTGGGCTTTTTATACAAAAAATCCTGAAGTAGTCCTGAAAAATATTTGAATTGAAACAGGTGAAAAATAATAGTTGACGCCTACTGCTCTTTTGTGTTGCACTAATATTAATGCGGAGACCATTACAAGCAGCACACTAGCTGAGCTGAATAAAGATGGCCAATTCCTAAGAATGTCAGAACTTATATAATATAGGGCCTTTTAGATCACATCAGGTTGACTCCTTTGAAAAGCAAATGTGTAAGCTATACAGCTCACAAGGCATGACATGGCTCATCCACATTCCACATGGCTTGTGTGGCCTCTGTAAAGCAGCAGAAGACCCTCAACACTGGCTCCCCATAGAAGAGATTTCTACAGTCCAATATTAGGATTAGAAAAGTGTAATAAACTATGGTGACAACAACTTTGAAGACAGATGCCTTCTGTTTGTTTCCAGAAAAAAGACAGTAAGGAAAATATGAGTGAAAAGTCCTTTTCCACGATTTCCTCTTTGTTTTGCTTTGTGAGCATACCCTATAGAAGAAAATAGAATTCTGACTGTGAGGGGAATTGTTATAGAAGTATAGGAAATGTTGACACCAAGACGATGCTATGAAACATTTAGCATAGGACTGCCTACTTCTTTGAGAGAAGGCTCTGTGGAAATAGAAAATGCTGGTAAAATCTTTTCATTTAGTTTCATGAAGGCTAGAATTTTTTTGATGTTTGAGATCCATTGTGCTTTGAAATATAATCTTCTTAGCATCCCTGCCATAGGTTTATATAAAGGGTGATTTAACATAATGTGATGGGCTAACATCCATCACTTCTTTTTATGGGAAACATTTTCTACTAAAAAAAAAATTAAATGACCAATATTCTTTAATAGAGAATTTTATACATCATTGAGTGGAGGCTTTCTTAAAATGCTTTTATTCAAACACATCTTTTATTTAAAATATAGAAATGACTGGTTTTGTAAAGCCAGTCATGTAAAAAATTCAGACACTTGAAAATAAAAGTAAAAATATCACTCACATTATATTTTCTACAAAAATATTTTATGTACCATTTTAGAAAAATATAAAAGAATCAAATTATTTCAAAAACATATAAAAGTTAACCTTAAATAAAGCTTATATGCATATATACATTTATACCATGGTCACAAATAAAAAACAGAATGAAAGTTAGAATAATGGTTGTCCTACCTCTGTAGTCATGGATTTTCAAAATACCACAGGGAAAATAAATTTCTTGCCAAAAGCTTCACTCCAACTGGGCAAACATGCAGAGGCTTGTTCTGTGTTTTGCCTCACTTCCTGCATCCTGGTAGTTTAACTATATAATTACTTGTTACAAATTTTTGAGAAAGGGGTTGGGGTTGTGGCTTAGTGGTAGAGTGCTTGCCCAGCACATGTGAGACACTGGGTTTGATCCTCAGCACCACATAAAAGTGAAATAAAGATATTGTGTCCATGAGGGCAGGGTTTGTGGCTCACTCCTAGAGTCATCACCTAGCATGTGCAGGGCACTGGCTTCCATTCTTAGCACCACATAAAAATAAATGAATAAAATAAAGGTATTGTGTATAACTAAAACTAAAAAAATAAATATTTTTAAAAGATATTATCTCTACCTACAACTAAAAAAATATTAAAAAGAATTGAGAAAGAAAAGGCTTCCAATAACTTAGCAACAACGTTGGTTTCCTAAAGATACTATCCCTAGCAACTGCTACTGACTTCTTCTCTACTGTTTCCAAAATAGCCTCCATGTCCACTAAGACCCTGTTCCCCCAAATGATCCTCAACTGAGTTCTGAAAAAAAACTGAAAAAGTCCCACTCAAGCACCTTTATTATATAAAGAGAATGAAGCTGATGCCCACTTATAGAGGTCACATAAAAATCTATCAGAGACCCAAAGCAGCAGGAGAATGGCTTCTATTTTGGAACAAACATTAAGAAATATAGATGTCAGGTCATGTGTAACCTGATATAACAACTGTCCAGCATATCTTAGAAAACAAGCTTACAAGTTCACTAAATTAAACTGTCATAAAATCCACTAACACAAAATCCATTAATACAATGATCGCAAATGTATTCTGGGTGCTACACTTTGCTATAGAAAATATCAAATGTAAAATTTGATATTTCATTTTAAAATCTGACTTTTTCTACTTTTTCCTTCTGGTATAATGAGCAAAGAAATGCCTTGAAGATGAGCAACAGGGAAAGGAAAACAGCTACTTTTTGATGATAAATAGGAATAGATCAAGAAAATGATGAGTAACACTAAGAAGAGTATATTTTAATGTCTTTACTAAGGATCATTTTGCTATATAACTAGAAAAGTGAAAATTTATTTAAGGTTGTGACAACCTTAGGGTTTTCATAATCTATAAGCCCACATAAAAGTTAGTGAAAATGTTATGTTATTTAAATAGCAATTTAATAATAATCTGAGATAAGTCCTCAGATCATATTAATGAAAACTGAGGAGATAAGTAAAACCACAAATTTGCTCATTAGACCATAAACATCAAGAAATACCACACATTCCAGTTTTATTAAAAAGACTACCCTTTCTCATTGAATTTCCTTGGCATGACTTTCAAAAACTAAGGAACCATAGATGCCTGGAATCTAGTGCTTATCTTTAGGCCAATACTGCTTTGATAACTGCAGTTTCATAAATTCTTCAAATTGAGTAGTGAATGTTCTGCAATACTGTAATTTTTCTTTTTGCTTACTTTTCTAGAGTCTTTTTGTTTCCATATAATAATTTATAAATTCAGTTTCCAGTTGTTCTTTGCTAGGAAGTATGTGTACACCTAATTTTTATATATACATTGTGTCTTGAAATTTTGTTATATTCAAATATAAGTTCTAGTGGCTTTTAGAGATTTCCTTGCATTTTCTTTGTACATGACCATGCCATCTACAAATAAAGAATATTTTACTTATTCCTTGTCAATATGTATGCCATCTGCTTCTTTTTATTGCCTTAATAAAAAGTTTGGGCCTCCATTTTAAAAGCAGATTAATGCAGCAAGAAAAGATCTATTTGATTTTTTCCTCATCTTAAGAAGAAAACACTATTCTTTTGGCCATTAAGTGAGATTTTAGATATAAATTTAGTGAAATGTCTTTCTTGAGAGAGTTCCTATTTCTAGTCTCTCCTCTTAGTTTTTACCATGAATTACTACTGAATTTACTCCAATAATTTTTCTGTTACTTACAATATCATATGTCCTTTCCCTTTTTTTTCTGTTCAAGTAAAAAATTATGCTGGTGACATCCAATATTAAAACAACTCTACATCCCTTTGATACAGCCACTTTATAAATATTGATTGATTTGATTTACTTGTGGTTATTTTGGTACCCAATTATTTTTAAAGATAGGCTTTATTCAAATACAGATAGATAGATAGAGAGAGAGAGAGAGAGAGAGAGAGAGAGAGAGAGAGAATATTTCAATATTTATTTTTTTAGTTCTCAGTGGACACAACATCTTTATTTTATTTTTATGTGATGCTGAGGATCTAACCCAGCACCCTGCATATGTCAGGCAAGCACACTACTGCTTGAGCCACATCCCCAGCCCCCCAAATTTTAATCTATATTCTTTGTTCTCTCTTTATATTTTTTTTCTGGTATTACCATAATACTGGTATTCTAAAGTGAACTGAGAAGTGTTTCTTTTTCCTCTATTTTCTTCTTTAAATGTTTCATAGAAATAATAGTTTAAAATGTATATGAAATGTTGAACTAACTCTAAATCTATAACTGAGAATTTGTCGATTTCTTCTTTAGGTTCTATTAGTTTGTTTCATGAATTCTGACAATAGAATATTGGTTGCATTTAAATTTTATAATTATTTATTCTCAATAAATTGACACATTTATTATTACAACATGACCCTCTTTATCCCTGGGAATACTTACTTTGACATTAACTTCCCCATTTCAATTTTATTATAATACATTATATATTTGAGTCTTGGTTATTATTATCCTGCAGGTAACGGAGCCTCTATTATCTTCATGAAAACTTTTTTCTTTCTTTGCTCATGGTAGCTAAAATTTCAACATTTTCTTAAGCCCACTGATCTCTCAAAAGACAATTTTAGCAAAAATTATACTCACTTTTTATTTCTAGATGTTCCAATGTTTACTTTTTGGTATCTTCAATTTCATTCTTTATGTTTATGTATATGGATCATATGTGCAATATCTGTTTTAACACATTTGTCCATTAATTTCTCCATCTCTATCATTTCCAGGTCATCTCTGCCATTACTAATCTTCTGTACTCTTTTCAATTATTTTGCTATCATAAACTGTAACACTGTACAGAACTCCCCTGCATATGCAGCTTTGTGTTCTTAAGGAATTACTTCATTAGGACAAGATACATCAAAGTGGAAACCCTAAGTATATCTATCTACTCGGCACATATTTCCTCTCTTAAATTTGTAACTTCTGACCTTCTGTGTATGCGCTGAGGAACCAGGCTTCTTAGAAATATAAATTCAAGAATTCAAGGATTAATACAATAAGTGGTTGTAACTTGGGTTTGGATCCCATCTCTGACACACCAAGCTGTATAATTCTGATCAAATTACTTAAATGGTTCTTAATTTATTTACCTTATCTGTTAATTGGGGATCATAATGGTATACCTCAAGTGATTGCTGTGAGAATTAGCTAAAATACATAAAACATATAGAATATACTAAGTGCCATTAATATGTTTGCTATTACCATTAAAATGTAAAGTGAGTAATTAAAGAGGCTTTTCATGAACCAAAGGTACCATTTTAAGACATGAACTTATGAACATAACTGTATGTAATTTTAAGCCTCTAGAAAGATGTGTATTACACTTGAGAATTTTTCTCTCTTCATGTATTGCTTCATTACTGGTTTTAAGAGATGGGTAAATAATTTAGGCTTCTGTTAAATCAAGGTAAAAAATTAAACTCAATTTGCATTGAACCAAGATTTCAGAACCATGACACATGTGCAATCATTATATTTACAATCTCTCCTCCTAGGAGGATTCTGGCTCAAGTCAAGATAGAAATATCAATACAGGAGGTAATCCAAACTATATGTGATAAGTCAAAGTAACACTTGGTTTGGGTTTAGTCAAGATAATTGGAAAAAGGCAGAGTTGGGCATAAAGGACAGAGAGCTGTTATGGAAAAGGGCAAGTAAAGTCAGAAACCCTGGAAGAGATTCAGGAAAATTAGAGAGTTTAGGCCTTTCTTGGAGAATCCAAAACAGTGTACTCATCAGAACACTATTTTCATATGGTGTGCCAAGGCACAACTTGAGGGCATGAGTTGGGTGGCCTAGATGCTAAAAGCAGTTATGCCATGCCAGGAAACAATTTTTAAATGCCATCCTATTATTGATGTGGCCAGCTTCCAGAATTGATCAATTATGAAGTACTTGAAGATCCTAAAAATCATCCTTTCCTGTATCACTAATTCCAAGTGTCATTCTTCAACAGTTGTAAGAGATCTGAATTTGCATTGCAGGTCATGGCTTTACTAAGTCTAACTAAAAATGTCTGTGACTTAAAAGTTCTCCATAACTTAAATAATATTTTTGCCTCTTTAAAAGAAGGGAAAAAGGTACCTGACCTTCAAATAAAATACTCAAAACACAGTTGATACTTCTCAAGGAGTTTCTTGTATAAGGGTAGGGATGAGCTGCATTTTCCATTTTTAGCAAACTATATCCAAAGGCTATTTCCAAATAGTACATTCTTTTACTTTTAAACTGGGGGAACTTTTGTTACATAACTAAAATCTATTAAGAGTTTATTGACGTTCATTTACTTAGACAAAAAATCAATCAAAATAGTGAAAGTGTCTTGATGAAAAATTTTTTTGGACTAATATTGGGCAATCAGACTGAAAATCAACCTTGAACAAAGTAACTGTTATTTCTTTCAACTACTGCAAACTGTAATATAAAAGTGCTGTATACTTTAATGGATAAAGCTTACCAATAGATATGTGGGAGAAAGAATCTTAGGACGGTGAGAAGAACTGCTTCTGGAAAAAAAAAGAGCATTCTAAAAGTTGATATAATCTCTGTCATGGAAAGACCTTAGAAATGAATTGATCCCCCACTCTACTCAGCACATATTTCCTCAATGACATCTATGCAAGAGGGTATTCAGCCTCCATTATACCATCTCAGTTTTGGAGAATTCACCTTCTTATGAAGTAGCACAAGCTATTTCCATGCACATGTAACTCTTGCCAAGTTATTCATTATAGTGTTACTTAAACTAAGTAGAAATTTATCATTTTCTCCTTGATTCTTGCGATGTCTGTCTATAGCTTTAAAACTCCACTTCTTATTATACTTTAAAGGTATTCAGATGACAGAAAATACTAAATTTCTAGTGAGGCCTCTACTACTACATGTACTAGATAATTCTAAATGTGCACTGTTCTCTCTTAAGTTTATCTCCACTAGCCAGGCACCACAGTGGACACCTGTAATCCTACCCACTCAGAGGCTGAGGCAGGAGGATGGTGAGCTCAAAGCCAGCCTCAGCAAAAGCTAGGCATTAAGCATTTCAGACCCTGTCTCTAAATAAAATACAAAATACTCCTGGGGATGTGGCTTAGTGGTTGACTTTCCCAGAATTTAATCCCTAGTCCCTCCCACCCCTAAAAAATTCTCTTAAGGTTACCTCCAGTAGCTTGGTACAAGGGTGCATTCCTATAATCTCAGTAGTTCAGGAGGCTGAGGCAGGAGGTTTGTGAGTTCAATGTGCCAGCTTCAGCAATTTAGCAAGGCAAGACCTTAAGAAATTCAACAAGGCCCTGTCTCCAAATAAAATATAAAAAAGAGCAAGTACCACAATTGGTACCAAGTTAGAGACTATACTGCCTGGAATAAGAGTTTGGCATTTGGAAGGAAGTGAAAATAGTCGACTATAATTAGACTTGAAGTACCAAAGGAACATCAGGGAGGCAAGTGTGTGTAAAAGCAGAGTAAGCAAGCAGAAATGTAGAAGACACATGAGACTTGGATTTTTATCTTGAGTGTAGTGGCAAAAAAAGTGGAAGGAATCTGAAGTAAGGTGATCTAAAAAGGGGACTGACAGAACTGTTTAACAAGCCAACTCCATTTCAGCGCAACTGACTGAGTCTGAAAAGGTGACTTTCACCTGTCAGAAGTATAACCACTCTAACCTGGGCTCTGGCAAGTTTTTCTGGATCCAAGTTTCCATGCCAACTAAGAACCTCTAGTTACCCAATTGACCAAAGGCATGTTGTGAGCATGTTCCCCAGAGCTGCCAAAAGTTCCTGGCATATGATCAATGAAGCACACAATTGGTGAGTGTTCTGCAGTGAATCAGTTAACACATTAAATACCAGGTAACAGAGAACAGCTGGCATGTTAGGGTTCTGTAGAATGTCATGTCAAGGCTAGAATAAGGACAAGGGGAACTTATGTAGGCTGGTATCCCCAAGAAAATCTGCTCTAGGTCATGCTGTGTGATCTAGTACTGTATCCCAGAAAAAGTGGAAATAATCTGAAAATTGCCATCAGTCCATGAAAAAGTGTCAGCATTTTCTGGAAGCTGCTAAAAATATGAACCAAACCTTGGGCAATGCATACAAAGGACTCTTGTTCTTTCTGCCCCATAGCCTCAGGAATAGCATAGCAATACCTGGTACTCTCCCTACATCATTTATAAAGGGAATTCCAATCTATCTCATAGTTTTAGTGATGATTAAATAAAAATAAAGGGCTTGGCTCATAAGAAGTGCACAATATATATTACTTATTCTTGCTTTTATGGCTACAAAAATGACAACTAGTTAAATAATAAGCATGTCCATAAAAACAGCACTTTTAATGCTCTTCTAGCACAGAATAATAAGAGGATTTTTTTTCTGTGTGTGTGTGTGTGTGTGTTTGTGTGTGTGTGTGTGTGTGTGTGTGTGTGTGTGTGAAATATTAGATGATCCAAAGATTTTAAGCATGGCCTAAAATATTTATCTATTTTTCCAAACTCCCCTGACAAATTTGGAACAATAATGCTATACCACAATAAAGTAGATTTGTAAATCCTATTAACATAAGATTAACAACATACATTCTGAATAAATAAAAGCAAAACAGAAATCTCCAAGTCTGAAAATAATTCTACAAGAGTCATTCAAGAGGTTGCAATTGTGGCTCAGTGGTAGAGCCTTTGCCTAGCATGTACGAGGCACTGGGGTTGATCCTCAGCACCATATAAATGTAAAATAAAGATATTGTGTCCACCTAAGTTGAAATACCACACTTCTATGACCACATTATTTCCTTATATCTCCATTTCATGGAGTCTGGGTTCTGAAAGGTAATAATTCTGATTTTTTCAAAACCATTACAAAGAAAATTTACCTCCAAATTATAATTCTCAAATCAAGAAACTTTGCCTTTTTTTACTTTAAGCTACTGTTGAAATAAATTTAGATTAACAAAATAGATTTATGAACATAGTACAGAATTTCCATACATCATTTACCCATTTTCATCTAAAGTTCACATCTTACAAAGTCATAGCAACATTTGTCAGATCTAAGGAATTAAAATTGATTCATTATTTGAACTAAACTACTGTTTTTCCATGAAAATATTCTTTTCAGGTTCTAGGAAAATACAGGGTACCTCATTGCACTTAATGATTTCTTAAAGTCTAATAAATTTTTGTTCATCCTACACTATGTTCTATTTATGATATTGTTGTTATGATTATTATAGATAATAAAACTGAAATTGCCTGAGAATTATGATTACTGGGTAGTAGAGAAAAGTTACATGAAGTGTCATATAATCATGATATTTCCACTATAGTATTATTTAAGAGAAAATAAAGTAAATCACTAAGATATAGCCCAATGCCTATTTGTCAAGAACTTATGAGATCAAGTGACTTAATATTCCAGAAACAACTCTTCCAAAGAGCTTTGTCACTCACCTATTTTCCAAGACTCTCATGGTAATAAAAAAAGAGTAAATCCATTCAATTAATTCTGTAATAAAATATAAAGTGCTATTATATTCATAGATAATCCAGCTGTATCAAATATATATATAAATTACTTGTCATTTTCAACTCTCATTTTCAAATGCTGTGTATTTGTATGAACATAACAGGAAAAAAAAACTAATTTCAGGAAAAATAATTGCATGGTTTATTAGTATTTTTATCTTTAGTTTAAAATTTGAATCATGCAAAATTTATTAAAATTTTTAACATGAACAGAAAATGATCCAGTAATACAAAAAAATGACATAATGAATACAACTGACAGAGCAGAGTGCTTCACATTCTGAGTGCACAATGCTGTGGAAATTACAAAATAGTCACAAACAAGTGAATCATATTGGGGGGCATACCTTTTTTTGATGGGAAAACAGTAATCAAGAATTTGGTGTTTTGAGATTCTTGAAAGGTAAACTGTTCATGTGTGTCAGTTTCCCCAAGACAATCCCAATTTATGCCCACCATTTCTGTTCCCTAACCAACTTATCATATATTCTAGATTTTTCATTGTCCAATGATTTGTTTATGGGAACATTGAAATAAGCTGGGATTTATTTGTGATTTTTATTAGGGCTCTGGCATGAGCTCATAGTTAGGTATGAAATGCACACACAGTGAAGCCAGTTATCAATTTAACATATAGTTAATATCTGAAAGACACCTAGCAGTGAAACCTACTTCTTATAAGTATCATAACTGACACCTGACTCTCAAAAAGAGTACCCAAAAGAAATACCTAGTGCTATTGCCCCTGCTTAAGACTTACTCAAATAGACCAATGGATAAAAGCAAGCAGGGAAAGTGTTTATATATCACAATATAAAGTTAGACTTTTTATTTAGATCAAATTACTTTTTAAAAAATATCTCAACTCTGATTCAAAATTGATTTCACAGTAAAGGAAAAGTGATGAATGTAACTTTGTTGGTTCCATTAATAGAAAAAATTTACAGTTTAATGTTTTCAGCTTTCCATCAGTGTCCAATAGAAAAATAAGTTCCAATAATGGCTTACTTGCTCCATCTAATTTGTGAAATCTAAATAAAACATTTGAATATTTATCCATATAATATAAAACACCTCATATTCTGTAATTGCTATTTCAACTGAGTTAAAAATTTCAACAATAAAGATAAAATTAGGGGACAGAGTTGTTGCTCAGCAGTAGAGTGCTTGCCTACCATATGCAAGGCCCTGGGTTTGATCCTCAGCACAAGATAAAAATAAATAAGTAAATAAAGTATTGTGCTAACTACAACTAAAAAATATTTTTTTAAAAAAATATAATTGGTTCCATTATTTAGAATAGTTAAGTTTTATAATGTTACCATGAACACATATTGGTGAATAACAAACTACCATTCCTAAGAGATACAAGGTTAGGCAGACAGTCTGGTCACATTTTCATCAACTGATCAAATGTACAATGCTTTATGTGTGTTTCTGTTTCAAGATGTTTAATATATATTGATTATAATATATGCTGATTTTCTAATAACTCACAGTTAACAGCACTATAACATAAGTCTGAATGAAGCTTTCTGAAACATATATATTTTCTATAGGTTCCTTGCAGCCTTCTTGCACTAAGGACCAATACACAGCACTTTAATTATAAATTTGATAGTGTTTTTATTGTTCAAAATTTTAACACCACCCAACCCACCCCCAAATACAGCATAGACAATATAAGGGACACTTATTTATAGTATCAGAGCTGAAAGAAGTCACAACATAAGTGTTCAGCTAAAAACATATATTTAGCAATCCAAATTTTATCACTTTTCTATTTTACCACTATTTTACCAAATTTTACCACTATTCACTGGGATGAATGACAACAAAGCAAATGGTCCATGAGTATTCATTTTGAAGTTATGATTAAATTAACAATGGAAAAATACACAGAAATAAAATCTGTGAATAAAGCCTACTCTATTTTTGTGATGATAATACAGATACAAATTTGGTGGAGCATAGAGAGCATCAGAGTAAAAATAACACTTTTCACTAAAATAAAAAAGATTACAAAATAAACAACCTTGGACTTCATTTGTTGTGCATGTATAATTCACAACTGTGCCCATATAAACTCTAATATACCAGTATCAACAAATGTGAAAGCTATTTCATAATTACATCCACAGAATCTATAGTCTATCACATTTTATGAAAATTTAGACACACATAAAGAAAAAAAATTAAAATGTTTTGTGACAAATATGATGTCAAATGTAAAAAATACTTCATGATAGTAGTATATTGTTTCTGTTGTTGTTGTTGTTACCTGTCTTAGAATTATTTTACTCTTTCAAGATCTACTTAGCAAGTGGGCATGGTGGCACAATCCTTTAGTCCCAGCGGCTTGGAAGGCTGAGGCAGAAGAATCGTGACTTCAAAAGCCAGCCTCAGCAATGGTGAGGTGAGGCTCTGAGCAACTCAGTGAGACTCTGTTTTTCAATAAAATACGAAAAGTGGGGCTGGGGATGTGCCTCAGTGGTTTAGTGACCTTGAGTTCAATCTACAGTACCAAAAAAAAAAAAAAACAGACAAACAAAAAAAGATCCACTTGGTACACTGATGATTTTCAATCACTTTCTAAAACTTGGTTTCATTTTGTTCAAAGTCAATTGCAAATAGCTATGGATTAAAAGTGTGTCTTCCTCACCTCCCACCCCCCCAAAAAAAGACTCGCATTTTGAAGTCCTACTCAATGTTCCTTCCTTCCTCTAAGTACACACATAAAAGGTCATGTAAGAACATAAGGTCAACCCAGTTCTGCAACCAAGAATCAGGCCCTTGTCAGACAATGAGCCTGGCAGCAACTTGGCTTAGACTTCTTAGTCTATATTACTTATAATTATTTACATTTCTTTTTGTTAATAACTAGTTGCAAGCTAGTTATATGTAGTGTATAGTGGGCATAGTTTGGCCACCATTCTTTGATAATATCAGTCACTTAATCATAAATATGGCTTAAGAATTTGGAGGCTTATTGAGGCTGGGGTGTGAACAGGAATCATTAAAGTATAAAAATAATAACAAGGATTTTGGAAAATATTTAGTTTTTTCTCTCTCTTATTGATATAAAAATCTATATGTCTATCCATTTATTTATTAACATGTTTGGAGATTGAAAAGGCAATTTGATACTATTGCTTTAAATATGACAAGGGAGGAAACAGTCACCTTGTCCTCTATGAAGGACTCAAAGTTGTGTGTTCTGTCATGTTAAGTAATCAAGATTTGAACCATTTCCTATTTGGGAACTGAGGAAATTTACTTATATTTTTTCTGTTTCTATTTCCATATCTAAAATGTAGCAATAAGTATAAAAGTATTATAGTATTTTCCATTAGTTTTAAATAAATGACATGGAGACAGCTGACATATAGACAGTGCCCAACAAAAAGAGTAGTGAGTGACTCTTGCCATGGTCATTCATCTTGTGGTCCTTTGTTGTCATATCACAACAGTGCTGTAATATGAGAGAGATTTAATCCCTGACAGTATCATTGATTTTCTGTGATCTAAATTTTGACAGCTAATCTTTCTGGGTTTGGTTTGTCATAAATCAGTTGGTTATGAATTGTTCCTTTTCCACACAGATGTCTGAAAAAAATTATGCATTGTTCATACACTGTTGGGTGACATTCTTGGAACACATTCAACCACAGCAATTTGAAATGTTATTACTAACAGCCTCCCAAATTGTCTTCATGATACCTGTCTTCTGTAGATTTTTCTATTATTTTTACTTACATCAGAATTTTCTTTCAAAAAAACATTTACTCTTGTCACATTACTTTAGATGTACCTTTAAGATAAAAATACAAACAAAAAAGAAACTAACATAATGAATTCCTTTTGTTAGTCGATAAGCTAAACATATTATAGAAGTTCTTTAATTTAGTCCTTCCAGTGATTCTTCATTATAGTGATTGTTTTTCCAATTTTAATTGCTTAAGAGACTGGCAGAAGTAAGATGAATTATGTTCTGGGAGCATCATTTTCTCTTTCTTATTGAGACGTAATGAAGAATCTGTCAGTGATTTTTCTCCTCCTTGCAACTTACAACTTAATATGCTTTCATGCACTGAAAATAAATACTAAAAAGAAATGTCCTGTTACACATCTTTCTTTAGGGAATAGTATAATATTCAGCAGTCAGATATAAGGTAAAAACAAAAATTCTTTTTAATATCTGCATCAGTATTTCTGGTAATAATTTAAAAAAGTGATCTAAGGTATTTGAAAAAAAAACTACAACACTTCACTGAAATAAATAGCACTGTTATTGTTTTGGGGAAAAATAAACAATCAGGATATTTTGAATTTAAAAAGATGTTATAAAGTTAAGCTATAAATGATAATACTTAAATAGTTTAAATTTAACAAAAACATTTGTATAGGATGCATAAATGTGATCAATATTACTAATCATAATAGAGATACCTGGAAAATAAAAGTGAGTAATTCTACAACAATATTTACCTGTATCATGATACTATAGTAAAACATTATAGTGAGGACACAAGGTAGCAGATATATTATATGAGAATAACAGTGGAAAATTAGAAAATTTCTAATTCTTTTGAAAATGAATCTGATAAATTAATTGTAGAACTTAAAATTTTTATACCATTAGTTTCATTTCTAGAAATCTTGCCAGAAGTTACAGAAAAAAATGTGTTGCATTTTATGAATGAGCACATGCATTGTAAGTTAAACAGTAGAACACATTGTATGTTCAAGTTCTTAGAAGTGTGACATTAAGCAACTTACAGCAGAAGAAAAAGCTGTAGGTACATTCTTCTCAGTGACATTATTACCTGTATCTTTAGTAGAACTGCATAGGCATATCAATAAAGTTTAGAATCCATGCACAATTAATGAAGGCTGACAGGAATTTGTATGTAATTTTTTTCTTCTGCCATCTTTAGAAGTGTAATTATTATATAATTTTCCTACAATGAATATAACATTAGCATTTCAACTAGTTTGCAGAAATATGATTCCTGTCACATCACAGTGAAAAGTTTAATAAAATTTGTATATCCTTAAAACATTTATTATAAATATTTTGCTAATTCATTATTAATAAGAGATCAGTCTAGTTTATATTTTTTCCTAAAAATGGCATTTTAAACAAAAATTGCATATTTATACCTACTTCCATTTTATTTTCAGATGTGCATCTATAAGAAAACTGTATTTTTTTGAAAAGATTTTACCATCTTACTTTTTGGTTAGCTACATAGTACATTATGCAATTTTCAAAGAACACTGTGAAGTATGTACACATTAAATATCTTAATCATACATGTAAATATATATATGAATGACATGAAGCAATGTTTTGTTGTTTTAGAACAGAAGTATCTAGGGAGTTCTTTCAGATTTTGTTATAGTAAATTCTAAACCAGCAAGCTGAAATGGATATATTTCTCTCAATACAACATAAATTAATGGAAATAAAGAAAACTATGATTTTTAAATTAATTTAACAACTACCTGTTGTTTTAAAAATAGTGAGGTACTAAAATTAGAATTCAAATTCATATCTATATATGTTTTCAAATATTTGAGCTTCTTTTCATTTTGCATTAGTCCAAAATAACAATGAAAACACCTAAATCCACACTCTACAAGACCAAATTTTCACAATAACTAATTACATATCTATTCTGTCCCAATTTCATAGTAAATCCTGGCAATGACTAAAAGTATTTCTAGTAAGACTAGAAATAGTAGGTAAATGTTAATGATTTAAAAACCAAAATTATTTTTTTCAATTTGTAATCTTTTTATGGTTTATTTATTATTTTTTGCCCACATGTGGTTAAGAGTTATGTGACAGAGCAGCCCTGAATGGGATTATGTAATTTTCCTGGAAGTTACATAACAAAATACCATAAACTGAGTAGCTAAAAACAGACATTTATTCTCTCAAAATTCTAATAATCAGAATCTGAAATCAAGGTGTGAGCAAGGCTGTGCTCCTTCTGAGACTCTAGATAAAATCCATCCTTTCCTCTTCCTAGGTTTGGTGATAACCCTTAGTCCTCTTCAATTTTTGTCAGCTTTCAGCTGCCTCACTCCATTCTGCTTCTGTTCTCACAGGTTCTTCTCTTCCCATTATCTTGTTATATATAAGTCCTTCAAGCATATTGGTTAAGGGGCAACATTAATTCCCTCATTTTTCTGCAAGTGATAACAACATAATGGATTTTACCATCTTAGCCATTTTTTTAGGCTGATTAATTTTGTTCAAAGTATAATTTAAAATAAACAACTTACAAGGGTGAAAGGCTTATTGCATATTTTATTTTACAGACCCAAGCCCTATTAAGTATCCAATTTTGCAATGTCATTTGATCATTCTTAAGTTAGATATGTACATAATTGTTCTGTGTTAAAATATGCTGGCATTTTAAATTTATTATTTTCAGTTAGGAATAAATTAATTTAAATGATACTTAATAAAAGTCAAATAAATCAAATAGTAATTCCTTTAAAATAACATCTTAGCCATTTTAAGTGTGTAAATGAGTAATATTAACAATTAACATTGTTGGAACAACCTAGGTGCCTTTCAACAGATGAATCAATAAGGAAAGTATGGTATATATACACAGTGGAATTTTATTCAGCCTCAAGGAGAATGAACATATGGCATTTGCTTGTTAATTGATAGGAATGAAGCTGTCATGCTAAATGATATAAACCAGTCTCAAAAAAAAAAAAAAGAAAAGAAAAGAAAGAAAGAAAGAAGGCCAAATGTTCTCTCTGAGATGTGGATGCTAACCCATAATGAGGGAGGGGAAGTATAGGAGTTCACTGAATTGGACAAAAGGAAATGAAGGGAGGGGTGGGAATAGAAAGATAGTAGAATGAATTGCAAATGATATTTCAATGCGCTGGTGGCGCCTTGGGCAGTAGGGAACCCTGTGAGCGGAAAGGTGGGGGGCATGGAACGCCTTGATGAACACAATGGACAAAGGCTCCCACTTCTTCAGGACCTCCCCTGCATCTCAGGCACAGCTTAGCGCTCTGAGGCTGAACCAGATAAACCAGCCCACCAAGATGGGGAGGTGTCAAGCTGTCGGCCTAGGGCCCTCTTTCACTTAAAAACAAACTGCAAAAACTGGTTTTCAAAATTTTCCTGCCTCCTTTTGCAAGGGAAGGGGTGTCCTTGCCTTCTACCATCTGATGAGTTTGGCCCCTGAGTCCAGGAAGTTTCTGACCGTCCCCCCACCTTACTCCATCCCAGAGAAGAGAGATCTAGAATGTGCCATGAGGTCGTGTATCTAGTAATTCCACTATGTCCCTTGGCTTGCCCCCTCCCCCACTGGAAGTTTCACAAAGCAGGAGACATTTTTGCTTTGCCCAGCTGCATCCCCCAGCACCTGTCCTAGGAGAGGTCAGTTAACATTCCTTAGGTAAAGAACACAAACTTTACATTTACAGAGAATAAGAGGTAATTTTTTTTTTTAAATCACTTTTCTATGTCCTTTACGTTTTGGCTCCTATGCTCCTCACAGCTGCCCTACAAGGGGCAGACCCTGGGAAATGTAGCACCAGTCTAGGAGGATACAAGCATGTCCTCATTTTCAAAGATAAGGGAACTGAGTCACAGAAAAATGAACTTAACTTACTGGGAGGCAGAGAAGCTGAGAAAGAAATGACACCCTCTCTCATTCAGAAAACTCAGGATTTCAGGGCTCTTCCATGACCCCTCTTCCAACATTTCCTTGGTACCTGATGTTAGACTTGAGAATTTTGGCTTCAAAGATCACCTCTGCGATTTGTTGATACTGTGACCTTCTTCAACTCTTCCCCAGACATCAGTTTCCCCATGGCCCCTGGTGAGGGGGTGCCTGATCTTTTTTTCTCTGCCCATAAGCCCTTTAGAAATCCTTTCCTTGGCTGAATGGAAGCTCTGCTCCCAGGGGCAGGAGAAGGTTTGGGGTGCAAACAGAGACTTCTTGAATCCTCCTCTCACTCTTGCTGTGGCTTTGGCTCTGGGCAGGGGCTCCAGGGCCTCTCTCAGTTGGTGCCAGAGGCCAGAGCTGCCTTTGTCTTCCCCAGGAGGCCAGCCAGTCCCTGCCCAAGCCTGAGAGATGTTCTTTTACCCTGTGAGTTATAGCTGGGACCATTTATAATAGGAAAAAAACAGAAAATGACAAGCCCAGCCGGCTGGAAAATAAAGAGACTTAAAAAGAAAAGGGCTAGGCCTGTTTTTCTTCTGTGGAGGCTTTGGTTAAGCGGAAAGTATTAGTTCCTTTCTGAAAAGCATTTGGTCTTTTGAGGTCCCCTGTGGGAGCTCCCTCTGGCCCCTGGGAAGCCAGGCCCTGGCATGTCCCAAAGTGCATGACCAGGATGGGGCCAGGCCACTCAGAGAAGGAAGCAGCAGACCCTGGGAAATATAGCACCAGTCTAGGTTCATTGGGGCCTTGGGCCTCACCCACTTGCTCCTCTCCCAGTGAGGTCCAAGCCCCATAACCTCCCTTTACTGGGCCTCTTGCCTGAATTTCCTCTGATCCCTCTGGCTTTAAATGCTGCCTGGGTGCCATTTGTGCCAGAGGGTGGGAATGGACTGCTTCTTCATTCAGAGAACCAGAAAGAGTTTGCAAACAGGGAGACAGAGGCAGAGAAGGCTTACCCCAGGCGGTTCAGGAAACCTAAACATACTGAGTTGTCATTGTCCTGAAAATGTGAACAACAGCTACCATTTCTTAAGCACATATAATATTGAAGGATGCAGTTGATGAATCCAGGAATTCACCTGGCAGAGAAAACCCAATAATCTCTCTCAAGGATGGACACTGCCTGGCTAGCTCTCTTCTAGTCTTATTTAGTTCCAGTCCATGCAAATGAGCCTCTTCTTTGTGTGGCCACCGCACGCTAGGGTCTCACCTGCATCTATTACTGATGAAGGACCACTATCAAAATATATCTAATAGTTGGGCATGGTGGTGCACACCTGCCCAACTACTCGGGAGGCTGAGGCAGGAGGATTTCAAGTTCAAGCCCAGTTTCAGCAACTTAGTTCAGAACGTTTTTCAAAAAAAAAAGGGGGGGCTGAAGATGTGGCTCAGTGATAGAGTGCCCCTTGGTACCACAAAATTAAAAGGGCTGGGAATATAGCTCACTGGTAAAGCACTCTAATTACCAATACTGCAAAAAAGGAAAGAAAAAAAATTAACAACAAGCACCTACCAGGTGCAAAGTGTCGTGTGCTAGACTAGACATGTTCCAGCTTTAGCCCCCTCTCTGCTCTCCACACATCAATGAGCCTGGTCACTGTGGTGCTACGCTTCCAGGGCACCCTCCCCCTGACCTACTTCCTCCAAAAAGGCTACTAGGCCCTACCTCCTATAGTGTCAACTACCTCCTGATGGTTTGTTAAAATATGTAGATTGATTCACTGATAAAGACACACACACAAAAAAACTCATGATCCAATCACTCCATCAAGCCCTGCCTCTGAACATTTCTGGTCTGGGGACCAAGCCTTCAAGATAGGAACCTCTGGGAAAGGTTTCAGGTACAAAGGGCAAAAGCTGGTAAATAACACAGCTGGGATTCGAATTCAGCCCTCCCTGGTACTTTCCATGATATGAGCCTCTGTGCTATGTGGTGGCCCTCTCTGTCCAATGCCCACCTCTGACCTTTGGGCATTGCCCTAATAGCTACTCCAGTCACCCCTCATTCACTGGGCAGGGAGTAGGCACGATGATGAGATGGGAGTATATATCAAAATCTAGGCCTCTGTCTTGAAAAAGCTTTTGGATTACTTGGGTGGGTCAAGCTTTCTACCCCTGGTCCATTTGTCCAGTAGAGAGACTTTATGCGACAGTGGTTGAGTGCACTGTATATGGACCCCTCCTCTATATGACAGCCAGGATGCTGATCTTTCTCTTGATGACATCACTGCATTCCGAGCATCCATAGGACACAGGGGATGTAAAGGGAGCAGTAGACCCACAGTGGATGACAGAATTTTTCTCATTTCTGCGGGTGGATATTGGGTCCTCAAAAGCATTCCATGTGTTCAGCTAAGGCAGGAACCACACATGCTGACACTTCCCTAATATTTCTTCTGGGCCTGTGTACCTAGGAGATTCTTTCTATGACAGTAGGAGTGGAGGTGCAGAAAAAGGGCACAGTAAAAAAAAAGTATTCATGCCAGGAGTAGGGGTACACACCATTAATCCCAGCTACATGGGAGGCTGAGGCAGGAGGACTGCAAGTTTGAGGCCAGTCTGGGCAATTTATGGAGACGCTACTTCAGAACAAAAGGAAACAAACTAATGTTTTAATTTTTCTTAAAATGATCTGAGCCAGTTTGTTGCTTCTTGGTAGATTCAGATAACAGTGTCATAAGAGAGGTTAGAGTCAGGTGTGGTCTCCTGCTTCCCTACAACCTCTCTATCAGGTGATAGTGAAGGCAAATGTTAGACCAAATTTTCTACACAAATTGACAGTCATCACACAGACATTCAGCAGCAAAGTGGGGTCTTTTATTTTTGGTTTGTGTGTGTGTGTTGGGAATTGAACTCAGGGGCTCTCAACCACTGAACCACATCCCCAGCCTTATTTTGTGTTTTATTTACAGACAGGGTTTCACTGAGTTGCTTAGTGCCTTGCCATTACTGGGGCTGACTTTTTGAACTCACAATCCTTCTGCCTCAGCCTTCTGAGCTGCTGAGATTACAGGCATGTGCCTCTGCGCCTGGCAAAATTGGGGTCATTTTAAATTCAAAACAGGCCCTATAAAGTAGTTCAACAGCTCAATGAAGTCCCAGCTCCATTTTTCAGGCTATCTTCCCACTCCCCAGTGTGAGGAGCCCATCACATTTCTAGGCAGGCTTTGGTGTCCTCAGAATTTCTACTCATGGCTGGACACAGGATGGCCTAGGGGTGGAGCTGTGTGTAGGGGGTGTGCAGTTACCCCAGCCTCACCTGCATGCAAGGTAGAGAGCATTCTAGACTCTGTTTGTTAAACCATACCTCAAAGGCCTTGGACATCACCAATGAGAGCCCATTTTTAAATCTACCACATTTTTTTGTTTGTTTTCTAATGTGATAATTAAATTTATTGGTGGCTGAATGAACTACTCAAGACCAAAGGATGTGTTACTAGTCCTAGAATGTGCCCACTGACTGCTGGGGCTCTCTACCTGTGCACTCTGAGTCAAAGCTTATAAAACCAGGCCTCATATCACATTTATTATATTGAATATTTTTTAAAAAAAATTGTTTTAAAATTAAAGAAAAATACTGCCAGGTGCATGGGTACATGCTGGTATCCCAGCTACATGGGAGGCTGAGGCAGGAGGATCGTAAGTTTGAGGCCAGTCAGGGCAATTAGGGAAATGCTGTTTCAGAATAAAAGATAAAAAGGATGGGGGAATGTAGCTGAGTGTAGCATGCACCGGGGGGGGGGGGGGTTCAATCCCTAGTACTGGTGGAAAAAATGAAAGCCAGTCACCAACATTGTAACAGAGAACAAAGCCACAAGTGAACCAGAGTCCAGCACCCGCAGGCTCCAGTGCACAGCAGCACAACAAGGGCAGCTGAAGGTGGTCCGCACAGAGGCTCCTGGGGCCAGGTCCAGGAGTTTCAAGCTTTCTGAGGGTGTGAATCCACCAGGGACCCTCCCAACTAGTTAGTTTCCTTGCTGCCTTGTGGGTGTTACCTGTAAAGACTGCTGATGCTTGAAGAACTAAATCATTATAATAATGATGATAAAATAGAGATGGCTTTCCCAGCTGAACAGAAACTGGAGAAGGCAAGGAGGTTCCAACACCCGACTTACTGTTTTTGGCACCAGGCTCCTGCAGCCGCAGGGAGGCAGATGTCTGGGTCGGCTGCTGGCCTCTTTGAGTTGTTTTTCTTCTCATAATTGGTTCAAAACTGTTTACATAATTATTCTCATGATATTCTATTAAAAGTTAGCCTTAGGGCTTACTTTTAATACCAATAAGCCACAAACCCCCCCTTAGGGGCTGGGGTTGTAGAAATAGAATGCCTGACTAGCATGTGTGAAGCTGTTATGCTCAAATTCGGGACACCCAAAAGACCACCAGACACCAAGATTGATGTAAACAGCAAAGAGGTGTTTATTGTGAGCTAGTTCGGACCTCCACGCGCATACACAGCAACTGGTGACGCTGAGAGGCCCCAAGCCCAGGGTTTGCAGCAGTTTTATACATTCTTTGGAGAAGGCAGGGACCCCCACATACATCATAGAAAATCATCACACACCGCGGGAAAATTAAACAACAACTCTTAAACATGATTAGCACATTCACTGGTGGGAACAAGTTGGGTAGGGGTGATTGGTCAGTACAAAAGGGGTATTCATTTGAACTGATTGGTTTAAGCCAAGAGGGGTGTACGTGCTAAACTACATGGTCTCCCATCATGTTATCAACAACCATAAACTACTGGGAGGGTCATCTGGCATCCCCTGTCTCATGCTCATTGGTGGCTGCTAGGGGGTTGCTATGGATCCCCACCTAGCCTGACTAAGTCAGGGACACCTGGCAAAGCAGATCTCTCCTGATATTTGTAGATAAACAACTTAGCAGGTTGGGAATGTGGCTAGGAGTGCTCTGTGGGTTTTTCCAAGGAAAAAGGTCATGTCCCTTCCTTGGACAGGCTTTTCTCTGAGGTAGAGGCTGGCTTTTCAAAGCCCTGGGTTTGATCCTCAGAACCACATAAAAATAAATAAACAAAATAAAGGTATTGTGTCCAACTACAATATATATATATATATATATATATATATATATATATATATATATATATATATATATATATATTAAAGTTAGTCTTAGCTGGGTGCGATGGCACACGCCAGTAATCCCAGTGGCTAGGGAGGCTGAGGCAGGAGGACTGCAAGTTCAAAGCCAGTCTCAGCAAAAGCAAGGCACTAAGCGACTCAGTGGGAACCTGTCTCTAAATGAAATTCAAAACAGGGCTGGGGATGTTGCTCAGTGGTGAAGAGCCCCTGAGTTTAACCCCTGGTATCCATCCCCCCAACAAAATACTCAAAAAAAAAAGGCTTTTTCATCACCTTGGCAAACAAGCCCCAGCAGGGAAGAGTTAATTTTTCTGCATTGTTGTACCCTCAGTCTTGCTACACAGTAGGCACACAATCAATAAATAAATGTTGAATAAACAAGTGAAACAAGGAAGTTATAAATCTTTCTCCCCAAAATGACTGATTCTCAGGGGCTGATGCAAGTTCTACCCACAAAGAGTGAGACTTTCAAGTAATTAACCAGCAAGCAAAAGTTGCAAATTTCAGATTGCATATGAAAAACCAGCCTCTATCTCAGAGCAAAGCCTGTCCAAGAAAGGGACATGACCTTTGTCCTTGGAAAGACCCATAGAGTGCTCCTAGGCACATTTCCACCCTAACAGGAGAGATCTGATGCCCAAGGTGTCCCTGACTCACTCAGGCTAGGTGGGGGTTTATAGCAACCCCCTAGCAACCACAAAGCAGCATGAGTCAGAGGAAATACCTGGGATGCCAGATGACCCTCCCAGTAGTTTACGGTCTTGAGAAACCATGTAGTTCAGCACAAACACCCCTCTTGGCTTAAGCCAGTCAGTTAAAATGAATACCCTTTTGTACTGACCAATCACCCCTACCCAACTTGTTTCCGCCAGTAAAGGTGCTAATTATGTTTTAGAGTTGTTATTTGATTTTCCCATGGTGTTTGATGATTTGCTATGATGTATGTGGGGGTCCCTGCCTTCTCCAAAGAATGCATAAAACTGCTGCAAACCCTGGGCTTGCGGCCTCTCAGCATCACCAGTTGCTGTGTGTGCACACGGAGGACCAAGCTAGCTCGCAATAAACACCTCTTTGCTGTTTACAATGATCTTGGTCTCTGGTGGTCTTTTGGGGGTCCCGAATTTGAGCACAACACATATATCCAAGTGACAGGTGTCATTTAAGGTAAGTTTGCATGTGTGTGTGCACATACATGTAGAAATATGTAGGGGAGAAGGTGGTCACTGGGTCACTTACTTCAAAGCATCTTTATTTTTGTAACTGGTATTGGGACTTGAATCCAAAGATGCTCTATCACTGAGCTCCATCCCTAGCCTTTGTGTCTTATTTTGAGACAGTATCTCCCTAAGTTGCCCAGGCTGGTCTTGAATTTATGCCCCTTTTGTCTCAGCTACCCTGATAACTGGGATTACAGGCATGTGCCACTGTGCCTGGCTTGCAAAGCATCTCTTAAAAGACTCTGGGAACTCTTCAGCATCTAATTTAGAGGCCACAATAGGAACTCTAACATAATATTTTTTGGGGGCGTGGTAGATACCAGGGATTGTACTCAGGGGCACCCAACCACTGTGTCACATCCGCAGCTTTATTTTGTATTTCATTTAGAGTCAGGGTCCCACTGAGTTGCTTAGCACCTCGCTTTTGCTGAGGTTTACTTTGAACTCGCAATCATCTTGTCTCAGCCTCCTGAGCTGCTGGGATTACAGATGTATTCCCTGCGCCAGGCTCTACAGTTTTACAGGTTTGTTTTCATAGCTGACTGGACTCATGCATTCACCAGATCGCTCTGGATGATACATTGCCTCTTCTTGGAACTTCAGAGCAGCAGCCTCACTTGCTCCATGTTCAGAGACACATTCTCAAGATGCACCATTTGGGAGAATGGCAGCTCTTTGGCTTCCCCTCCTCTAGCCACATGATGACTGAGGGAAAATGGCCTATTTATTGTGAGCAAGTCTTCTTTGTTTTCAAAATCATCAACTTGTAATCTTTCTTGCATTTATGATATTTGTTTCTTATAGTTTACTCTTGGTTTCCCAAAAATTTCTCTGAGCAGGGAAGAAAAAATTGCCTCCTCTAAATCTTGATCCACCTAAAGTAGATGAATTTGAGGTCAGAAAATGCCTTTAAAGTGTTATAATTGCCATATGTGGTGGCACAGACTTGTAATCCTTGCAGCTCAGAAGAATCACAGGTTCAAAGCCAGCCTCAGCAAAAGCGAGGCACTAAGGAACTCAGTGAGACCCTGTCTATAAAGAAAATATAAAATAGGGCTGGGGATGTGGCTCAGAGGTAGAGTGCCCCTGGGTTCAATTTCCAGTACAAAAATAGTTATTGTTTCTATTATTATTATTATTATTATTATTATTATTATTATTATTATTGGCATTGTGGATTGAACCCAGGAGCACTCTACCACCAAGCTACATACATTGTCTTTTTCATATTTTATTTTTGAGATAGGGCCTTGATTGCACAGGCTGGCCTCAAACTTGAGATCTTCTTGCCTCAGCCTCCTCAGTTGCTGGAATAACAGGCATGCACCTTGGGCCAAAGGGACCTTTTTAACAAGGGAGGGTCCCTAAACCCTGGATTCCCTGCTGGAAGTAGGAAGATGGTGTAAAATACATCATCTGAAAATGACTTTCTGGTACAGAGTCAGCAGATTTGTGAGAAGCAAGTCCCAGGCTTCAACAAATGTCCCTTGAGAGCCTTCTCCGAGCTCAACAGGGCTAGGGTAGTAAGGGGGACAGTACTCGTTTTTTGAAGCTCTGAGATTTTCCTTCTAACAACATTTTTCTGGAAGGAGTTTAAAATGAAACAAGCTTTAGAGGAAACAGGAGAAACAAGGCATGAGGAGGTCAAGCTCCCTCTGCACCCTGACTGTAGGTGACAGGGACAGAGCAGCCGGGTCTGGAGTGGGGGCGGGGTGAGGGTTTAGTAGCAAACATGCTTCACAGCTGTGCATGCAACTCATCCCAAAAATAAACTTTGTGTGCTGCTGTTACCGCTGTTGACCGGTGAGTCCTTGCTTCCCCAGTGTTGAAGAATAACTCCAAAGAAGCATGCCAAGGAAAGGTCAGGGTAGAAATTTGAAGTTTATTAAAGGACAGCAGAAAAGACTTCTCCCGGAGGAAGAAGGGGACCCAAGAGGTGGAATCCGTGGTAGTGCGGTTGTTTCCCCTTTTAATAGTTTTGGTGGTGGAATGTAGGTTGGAAGGTCCGAGGGGTGGGACACAGGTGGGCCAAAGAAGTAGTCTGAGCAGGAAGGACTTCATTAACACTTCTTTGGGATGGACTTTGGCCTAGGGCCTTTTCAGGACTTCATTAACATTCCATGAGTGGTCCTGTGTTTTCCCTGAGTCATTCTCAGTATGGCCTCCATTTTAGATTTCACTCGATATTAGATCCAATTTACCTAACTACATTGACTACCTAACTTTAAATCTGGCTTCATTCCCCCCTCTAATTTGGGAACTCCTTACTGCTGTAAGGAAGGTGGGTGAAGAAGATATTACTGGCTTCTGCAGGCTGAAAAGGGACGGTGTGGTTTAAGCAGTTTGGAGTCCCCCTTTAAAAATCGGGTCTATCAAGTGGTCCATCATAGAAGTCCGATTGAGAAGTAATAGGCTGAAAGGCCATGAGTGATGGGTGGTTTATAAGAGAAACAAGATTTCGTTAGTACTGGAACCAGATTGATGCAGCAATAAATGCCATAGCACAGGAATATGCCAATGAGTATGATGACAGAGACAAACACTAACAATATTTTTCACCAGGAAGTACCAGAGAACTAAGAGCTAAGATATTGTTCCCATACAAAGTTGCTGAGGATATGGCTTTTATCTGAGCATGTAAACATGTCACAATGCCAGATTTGTCAGGGATGTAAACACAACATTTAACTTTTAGGGTTACAGTTGTCCTTTCCTTTAAGATACAGTTTGATAATTTAATGTCATCTGGTCTTGCAAAATCCTTTTATTAGTATGACCTCTATGTCTAATAGAGAAATCTTTAATTCTGTTACTTAGGGATGGATAACCATACTTGCAAACATCAAGCCTACCTGTGTAGGTTAGAAATAAAGGCCTTAACCTGAAAACTACTCTGGCAGTTCCTTTTGATAGTTATCAGGCATTCCTGTCTGAGAATCTCTTTTGTAGCCTCTAGTTTACTTATTTTTGGAGATTACATTTAACTATTATTATCATTTAAAATGCCCAGGAATAGCTGTGTTTTGGCTTTGACTGTCTTTGCTAAGTGTATAAGATGAAGCAAGTCAAACTGACATTTGTTTCTATCTATTGTTAACAGTCAGCTGAGTTTCCCTGGCAGTCCTCAGGAAACTTACAGCAGCTTCTCAGTTCTGCTAGTGCCATTTGCGCTAGGATGGGTCCAGGCCTTGCTTGACCATGTGGCTTCCCTTGGAAGCATCAAGGATGTCTCCCTTTTTTGATGACCCTCCTCTTCACAGCAAATGCACTGATTGGCTTTCTGTCCTCCACTGGTCTCATTTATCTCCCTGATCGGGAGGTTATGTGGCCCAGAGTTGCAAAGCTCTTTGGAGAAGGCCCCTATTCCCTGATTCAGACTGACTCAGAGGGCAAGAGCCAAATATTGGTTTTCTTGGCCCTTTTAATTTAACTAATTTTAAAACTTAACCTTAAACATCTAGCAAATAAATTTCAATAGCCTTATATTAAGAGTACTGGGCTTTAATGTCTATCTCTGTATCCTGTAGGTGATAACTCCTTATCTTAAATTAACCCAGGTTGTGTGTTCTTAAAGCAGTACCTTTTAAAACATTAACAGGCAATCTTAAATCATTTATAAGAAAACTACAAAATAAAATTATCAAGAGTAAAAACATTTAGTTCATATAATAGCTACCTTGAATTTTGGTGGAGTATTTCCCCTGTTTGAGATCCTGGCAATCGTGACAAAAACCAACTTTTGGAAACAACTTTAAATGTACTGAAATATGGGCTACTTCTTTCATAGTCACTTTCACATTTAGTGAGATGGGACACAGAGCCTTATCTCAGGTAAGGCGGGGTTCTTCATAAATCTTAAGTACTGTAGTTCTGAAACTGATCTTTGGTTTTTAAATATCATTTTACAAAGCCTACATAAATTGTTGTGAACTTGAGCAAACACAACATAATATCACATCTAAAACATGAATTAAATAAAGGCTGAAAGCTTTTAACCTTTTGTAGAAAAGTAGCAAAGTACTTTTGTGTTTTACTATAAAACCTTTACATAGATTAGGCTCTCATTAACTTAAAAATACATTTAAATTGTATCTCAGTGTAAAAAGTAACATGGAACTTTACATACTTATTGATAACAAGTCCAGTTATACAACACAAATGATATAAATAAATCACCAACATGTTTTTCTTTTAAGCCTAAAATTACCATACAACTTTAGAACACCAACTTGATATAATGCTCTTTCTAAAGCTTCTACCTTACAGACTTGTATACCTGGAAGATATGAACACATTAATAGAACCAATTACATTGATGTTTTTATATTTACCAAATTTAGCTTTTAAAGAAATAACATAGCACAATTCTCTAAAACAACAGCACTTGTTTAACCAGCTGTTTAATTTCTTTAAGATTACTTTCTCAAAAACTTACACTTATAACAAACTTACACAGACCTTCACCTACTTAAACCCTCTTACTTAATCATAGACTCTTATGCAGAAACACATTTTCCCTCCATTAAACCATACCTAGAACCTTCTAGTTTCTCTTTTTTATCTGTTAACCTCCTTCTGTTCTCATTTTGAAACAATACTTGTAAATTTTTTAGACATCTTTTTTTCATATATTTACCAAATTTAAATTGAGCCATTTGAATTATGTGCATCAAAGATATTTGCATCCATTTATTTTTTAATTTTTCATGAGCGCTCCTCATCTGTCAATTGTCATATCACTGCATGATATGTGGACATACAGACATACCGACATACAACACATAACACAAGTGTAACACAACACAATAGTAAAGGCCTTGTAGCTTTCTCAGGTGAAATCTCATTGCAATGTTTAAAGAAAACTCCAGTTGATCAAAAATAGTACTTATCAGAAAAACATTAACTTGTCTGTAGGATCAAAATCATGAGCTCAAAAAAAAAAAAAAAAAATACAGAGTCTAAGAAAAAAGCAAAAGTCCTAGAAAAATTGACTGGCCAGTAATTAAAAAATGCCATACACTTTACTCTTTGGTTTAATCTAATTTGAGTTCCCATAAAAAGACACTTTTACTCTTTTTTTTCTTGGGTCTCAGATCTGTCTCCTACTGAGCTCCAGGCTTCTTGAATTTGCATATCAATTTAAGTCTTTGCTGAGGTCTGGAAGAAACTGGGAAAACTGTAATTCTGAGCAGAAACCTCATGCCTAAGGCATTTTAACCTTAAGTCACAATTTTCTTACACTAGAAAAAACTTGTTCACACAAAACTGAAAATATGATCTTAAAAATATAAAAGCTACCACAGAAGAAATTTCTTCAGGATCATTAAGCCACTTTTTTGTTCTGAAAATCCTAAAGTAGTATTAAGTTACATTAAATCACCTGAATAAAAATTTCAAAAGAGAACCACACTACCATGTATATCCAAAATTAAGCTTTAAAAATTTTCAAGACTGTTGCTATTTAATGTCATTTTAATAAGCCAGGCCAACGTTCCAATTCAACATTTTTTCCTAAATCTTACACATTGAGGGGAACAGATACCATATTATAATTTACCATCCTTGCCCAAGTTAATGCACTGGTATACCTAGTGAAATTTTCTCAGGCTACCCAGTTCAAAATTGATGAGAAAATAAAACTGAATGATTGGGAGTTACTTGCCAACTTCGAAGTAGAGTTCTTTTAATTTTCTATCCTAAGTATTTAAGTTTTCTGGCATGATTTATCTGAAATCATAAACTAAAGAATTACCTAACCCTAATTTTTAACTGCAAGATTGTGCAATGCTTCAAACTCATTTAGATACCAGATTGTTACAATAAAACATCATCTTTTAGATACACATTTAGTCAAGATCATCCCCAAGAAACAATCTATAATAATCTTTAAAACAGACCAGATAACCAGGTTTTTAACTTCCATTTAATTATGACTTGTACATCAGTGGCACCATAGATTTTCCCCACGAGTGGACCAGATGTTCTCACATAGGGGCAACTATAGGTGTAAAATCAAGGGTCTCAGTGTGACTGACTTTACTGCATTCAGGTGGAGTAATCCTTACAGTGCAGGGAAGGAATGAGGAAGTTCCCCAAAGCAAAAATGGCTTTGGCAGCTGCTGGGAGCCCCTCAGTTTCCCTTTTACTTATAGGATTAGCTCTTTTAAATAGAGCCAATTCCAGGCAATCTGGCATATCTCCTAACTTTCCAATAGAGTCAGTTTTTATCTGCCTTAGGTCTTGAAGGGGGGAGGGGGTATGTACTTTGATCGGCCAAAATTTTTCTCTTGATTCTTTTTCCTCAGTGAGTCCAAGATTTTTTCTATTTATGGCAGATATCATAGGTAAGTCTACTTTACACTGTTGGCATAATTTAAGATTTTCCCTTAGAGCAAAGAAAATCTGAACATACAGCACCTCATAGCATTTTCTTTTTTGTAAATTTTATCAAACTGTAAAATTGTATTAAAATTGATATTTCCCTCTGGTGGCCAGGTTTCTCCATCAGAGAGTTTGTATTGAGGCCAGGCCGCTACTCCCATAAAAATCAAACAATATCCTATGTCAAGGGAAGCTCACTAGGGCATAAAACCACGCATCAATTGCCTCCTAGACCAAGGCAACCTAACTCCTTGCCGGTCGCCCTGGAACACCCCATTGTTGCCAGTTAAAAAGCCAGGAACAAATTACTACAGACCTGTCCAAGATTTAAGAGAGGTAAACAAAAGAGTAGAAGATATTTACCCCACGGTGCCCAACCCTTACAATCTCCTCAGCACCTTGTCTCCTACCCATACCTGGTATACCGTTCTGGACTTAAAAGATGCCTTCTTCTGCCTAAGATTGTCTCCCCAAAGTCAGGCTCTCTTTGCATTCGAATGGAAGGATCCCGAGGAAGGAGTCTCTGGACAACTGACCTGGACAAGACTGCCACAAGGATTTAAAAACAGTCCGACGCTCTTTGATGAGGCTTTACATCAGGATCTGGCCGATTTTCGTGTAAGACACCCCTCCTTAATTATGCTTCAATATGTAGATGACATCCTGTTGGCTGCTACCTCCAAGGAGGATTGCCTGGCAGGTACGGAGGCTTTGTTACAAACTTTGGGGCAGTTGGGGTATAGAGCGTCAGCTAGGAAGGCCCAGATCTGTCAGACAACAGTTACTTATCTTGGCTACGAACTCCATGATGGCCAACGGTGGTTGACAGCTGCCAGGAAAGAGACTATCTCAAGCATACCAGCCCCCCAAAGTCCCAAGCAGCTGCGGGAGTTTCTAGAGACCGCAGGTTTCTGTAGGCTCTGGATTCCTGGGTTTGCGGAGATAGCGGCCCCCTTATATCCACTGACTAAACAGGGAATCTTCTTTAATTGGACGGAAGAATACCAATTGGCATTTGATCGCATCAAATTAGCCCTTTTATCTGCCCCCGCCTTTGGCTTACCAGATATTACCAAGCCTTTTGACCTATTCATAGATGAAAAACAGGGCTATGCAAAAGGAGTCTTAACCCAAAAACTGGGGCCCTGGAGGTGCCCCATAGCTTACCTGTCAAAGAAACTGGATCCAGTAGCATCAGGATGGCCCCCATGCTTTCGGATGATAGCAGCTGTGGCTGTCCTGATCAAAGATGCCACCAAACTGACTCTGGGGCAACCATTGACTTTATTAACTCCTCACGCTATTGAGACCATAATCCGCCAACCGCCCGATCGCTGGGTGTCAAATGCCCGACTCACCCATTACCAGTCTTTGTTGTTGGACACTGATCGAATTCAGTTCGGCCCCATGGTCACTCTGAATCCAGCAACCCTCCTACCGCTCCCGGGAGAAGCAAATCCTCACAACTGCCAGCAGATTCTCGCAGAGACACATGGGACCCGGCCAGACCTCACAGACCAACCAATGAAGGATGCAGAGCTGGTCTGGTACACGGACGGAAGCAGTTACGTACTCAATGGAGAACAGCGTGCGGGAGCAGCCATCACCACTGAATCTGAGGTAATATGGGCGAGTGCATTGCCGGGCGGGACATCGGCCCAGTGGGCGGAACTGATAGCTCTGACCCAGGCCTTAAAGTTGGCAGAGGGAAAGAAATTAAACGTGTACACAGACAGCAGGTATGCTTTTGCCACTGCTCATATACATGGATTTACAGGCGCCGGGGATTACTGACCTCAGAAGGAAAGGAAATCAAAAATAAGACTGAAATATTAGCTTTGCTCAAAGCTTTATTTCTACCCAAAAAGTTAAGTATCATGCATTGCCCTGGCCATCAGAAAGGAGATACTCCGGAGGCGAAGGGAAACAGATTAGCGGATGAGACGGCCAGAAAGGCAGCACAGGGGCCTCAACTCTTAGTGATGACTCTATTGCCCCAACGGGCAGACCCTCAACAAAATGACTATGAAAAACACTGCGTCTATGAGGACAGAGATTTAGATATCATACAGAAGCTGGGCACCTCTTATAACCAAGAGGACCATACCTGGAAATATCAAGGAAAAACCATAATGCCCCTTAAAAATGCTAAAGAACTAGTAAAATCATTACACAAGCTGAAGCATCTGGGGGCTAAAAAGATGAGAAATCTCTTGGACCATGGAGAGGGTACTCTTTATCTTCCAAATAGGGGCCAACTCCTCCGACAAGTTGCAGAAAATTGTCAAGCATGTGCCCAGGTAAATGCTGGTAAAGTTAAAATTGGGAAAGGAATCCGAGTTAGAGGACATAAACCTGGAACACATTGGGAGATAGACTTCACTGAAGTCAAACCTGGTATGTATGGATATAAATATCTCCTAGTTTTTGTTGATACCTTTTCCGGATGGGTAGAGGCATTCCCCACCCGACATGAAACTGCCAAGGTCGTTGCTAAGAAGCTATTAGAAGAAATTTTTCCAAGATATGGGGTGCCAGAAGCAATCGAGTCAGATAACGGGCCTGCCTTCGCCTCCCAGGTAAGTCAGGCAGTGGCCAATTCATTGGGGATTAATTGGAAGTTACATTGTGCATATAGACCCCAAAGCTCAGGACAGGTAGAAAGAATGAACAGAACAATCAAGGAGACTTTAACTAAATTAATGCTTGAAACTGGCAGTAGAGACTGGGTGCAACTCCTACCCTTAGCCTTATATCGAGCCCGAAATACTCTGGGCCCTCAGGGACTCACCCCGTTTGAGATCCTATGCGGTGCTCCACCACCTGCTGTTAATTTCTATGAAACTGAAATTTATGCCTCCCTCACCCCATCTGTGCAGACTCATTTATGTGCACTACAATTGGTCCAGAACGAGGTCTGGAAGCCATTAGCAGCGGCATATAAGGAGGAACTCAAAACCCCGTCGGTGCCACATCCCTACGAGATTGGAGACACCGTCTGGGTACGCAGACATCAGAACAAGAACCTCGAACCTCGGTGGAAAGAACCTTACACCGTCCTGCTGACTACTCCCACTGCCATCAAGGTAGACGGCATTGCTGCCTGGGTCCACGCTTCCCACGTGAAGTCTGCACACCCACAGGACCCCACCATCACTCCTCGAGACCCAAAATGGAAATGGCAATGCACCCAAAACCCGCTAAAGATAAGACTTACATGTTCCTAACTATCCTTACTTTCTG
This sequence comes from Callospermophilus lateralis, assembly GCF_048772815.1. Classification (NCBI taxonomy): domain Eukaryota; kingdom Metazoa; phylum Chordata; class Mammalia; order Rodentia; family Sciuridae; genus Callospermophilus; species Callospermophilus lateralis. Next base: position 795,921 of record NW_027514584.1, on the reverse strand, counting down.
TCTGGCTCCCCTTGTGTTAGGAGAGACCCCTCAAATAGTAAAAGACTTGACCTGGACCCTTACCAACTTGGAGACGAATGTCCAATTAACTTTAGCCTCAGGGCGCCAATCCCTGAATACCTGGTGGCCAAACATGACTTTTGATCTATGTGAACTAGCAACGGGGTCTTGGCCAAACACTGAAAGAACTCAAAAAGACTCTTACCCCCCCTGTAGGTTCCGCTCATGGTACATCTGACCAGGGTGGAAACCATATTCTTGGGCATGTGGAGGGATGAACCGGGTCATGGGGATGTGAGACCAGTTCAAATGGATATTGGCTAAAAGGGCAACATAAAAAGGATTATGTGCAGTTTTCTGAAACAATTCCAGGAGAATCTAATATAACCCTTATATTCACCCCGGAGGGGCAACAGCAGGTAAATTGGCTTATAGGAAACACCTGGGGATTGCGCCTTTATTGCCCCAATGAAAAAGATCCAGGGATTGTATTCCGACTTAAGTTGGTTGCACAAGAGGCTCTCTCTCACTCAATAGGACCTAATCCAGTACTTGAGGACCAAAAATCCCCTTCACCGCCTAAACAGCCCCAGGGCTCGGCAAAGGCTCCCTCCAGTAAGCCGCCTGTACCTCAAATTGAAACCGTGGACTATCAAGCCTCTGGTTATTCCCCTGAACCTATTTACCCCGGGACTGAAGATCGACTGTTAGATTTGATTCGAGGAACCTTTCATGCCCTCAATGTCACTGACCCAGATAGCACCCAGGATTGTTGGTTATGTCTTGCTTCCGGTCCACCCTATTATGAAGGAATAGCAATAATTTCTGACTGGAATAATAATATAAACCCTGACCCTAAGTATGTGTCCCTGCCCAGCTATAAGCTCACCATCACTGAAGTTTCAGGACAAGGGATCTGTATAGGAAACATACCCCTATCACACAAACCTCTTTGTAATACTACCCTCCCAATGAATGACTCACAAAATAGCTATTTGTGGGGCCCCCAGGGAATGTATTGGGCCTGCAATACTGGACTGACCCCCTGTATTTCCACGGCAGTCCTCAATGCCTCCACTGATTTTTGTGTGTTAATACAATTATGGCCTAAGATATTGTATCTGGAATCAGACTATGTCCTAGGACACTTTGAAGGTCAGAACCGGTACTCTAGAGAGCCAATAAGTATGACCATAGCACTATTATTAGGAATCGGAGAAATAGCAGCGGGCATAGGAACAGGAACGACTGCATATATCCAAGGTAACCAATTGTTGCAATTACAGGCAGCAATGAATGAAGATCTAACTGCAATGGCCAAGTCTATCACGGCCCTAGAAAAATCCCTCTCCTCCCTCTCTGAAGTGGTGTTGGAAAATAGAAGGGGATTAGATCTGTTGTTCCTTAGGGAAGGTGGTCTCTGTGTAGCTCTAGGAGAGCAATGTTGCTTTTATGCTGACCATACTGGGGTAGTCCGAGAAACCATGCAAAAAGTCACTGAAAGGCTGGCAAAAAGACAGAAAGAAAATGAAGCTCAACAAGGATGGTTTGAACACTGGTTTAGCAAGTCCCCATGGTTAACTACTCTGCTATCCACCATAGCAGGACCTTTAGTTATCTTACTGTTACTCCTGACATTCGGACCTTGCATACTTAATAGACTAATTAAATTCATGAAAGGAAGACTTTCTATAATCCAGACTATGGTTCTAACTCAACAATACCAGTTGCTTAAACACCAAACAGGGTCACAGACAAGCTTAGCCCAAGAACCTGAGCAGGCAGGACAATGGATATAAGATTCTATCCATGATAAAAGAAAAGGGGGGAATGAAAGACCCTAGACCAGCAACCTCAGGCCTAGTTACAGAATTACCAGGGCATGTCACAAACCTGCGTAGGCACCAGGTGTGTTTTTCAGATGATCAGTTAAGTGTAACCGATTAAAAGGAAAACAGGATGGTTGGGAAAGGATGGTCAGGAAAGAATAGAAAAAAAAACAGATTCCAGGGCACACTTGAACAAACAGGCACTGATTAGCCGGAACAGGAAAACCAGAGTGCTCATATGTAATTGTCATGAAGTGAAAAACAACTTTACCCTTTAGGTAACCTATATGCTGGGTTCAAAATAACCAATAGGAAACCTGTTGCTTACCGCGCTCAAAACCTGCCCCTTTAACCTACAAAAGACCTATACCCCAAAGCCCGGTGTGCCAGTTCACCGAAGCTCCAGCTGAGGTTTTGCTGCGCACCCGCAGGCGTCTGTGTAACAATCAACTGCCTCTTGCTTTTGCAGCCAGTGTCTCCTGCGTTTTTCCTTGGACAGGGAGATGGAGGGTCTTTCAGAAGAATAACACCAAAGAAGCACACCGAGGCAAGGTCAGGGTAGAAATTAGAAATTTATTAAAGGACAGCAGAAAAGACTTCTCCCGGAGGGAGAAGGGGACCCAAGAGGTGGAATCCGTGGAAGTGCGGTTGTTTCCCCTTTGTATAGTTTTGGTGATGGAATGTAGGTTGGAAGGCCTGAGGGGTGGGACACAGTGGCCCAAAAAAGTAGTCTGAGCAGGAAGGACTTCATTAACACTTCTTTGGGATGGACTTTGGCCTAGGGACTTTTCAGGACTTCATTAACATTCCATGAGAGGTCCTGTGTTTTCCCTGAGTCATTCTCAGTATGGCCTCCATTTTAGATTTCACTCGATATTAGAGAGATTTACCTAACTACACTGACTACCTAACTTTAAATCTGGCTTCACTTCTTCAGGACCCTCATCCTTGAGGATTAATTCCAAAAGGTCTTGGTCATACCTGCAACCTCCTAACCCTCTACAATTCCCCCTGCATCCTGTCCAGTCCATTCTGTTACCTCCACCTCAGGCCTCTGAGCCTCCTGCAGTTCCCTTAGGACAGAGAAAGGACAGAGGCACTGGCGCCCCTTCCCACCGGATGACCTCCTCCTTTTGTCCAACACAACCCATCCCCACCTCGCTCCTTTTGTTTGCCCATCTGTCTCCTGGATTGATAGGATACACAGTTTCCACCCCCCACCCCCGCCCATCCCCCCCAGATCCCAGGCGGGCGAGCTGGGGTTTGTTCTCTCCCCCTCCCCAGGAGAGGCAGCCCGGGACAGGGGCACCCCAGAGCCAAGGCCAATCGCCACCTCCCACAGTGTGTGCCATCTGCCGCCTGTCAGCCTCTCTATGGGGGGTCCTCAATCCCAGGCGCCACAATTGGGGGTGTGGGGGGGCGGTTTATTCAGTCCCTCCTTGCTGGCTCTTTTTCAGGCGCCTAGGGGACTCTGCCCTCGCCTCGGACTCACCAACTGGGGAGGGTGGTGCCTGAGAGTAGCAACCCTATTCTGGAGAAGGGGAGGACTTCAGGACCTAGGTCTTACTTAGTGGATGACCTGGCCTTAGCCTGTCCGGGTATCCTTGTTACTGCTGTTGACAGGTGACGAGTCCTTGCTTCCCCAGTGTTAAAGAATAACACCAGAGAAGCACGCCAAGACAAGGTCAGAGTAGAAATTAGAAGTTTATTAAAGGACAGCAGAAAAGTCTTCTCCTGGAGGAAGAAGGGGACCCAAGTGGTGGAATCCGTGGAAGTTCGGTTGTTTCCCCTTTTTATAGTTTGTTCAGTGATGGAATGTAGGTTGGAAGGCCTTAGGGGTGGGACACAGGTGGGCCAAAGAAGTAATCTGAGCAGCAAAGACTTCATTAACATTCCTTTGGGATGTGCTATCTTTAATTCGGCTTGGGCTGTTCATTAGCATTTCTTTGGCCTTCAGGCCTAGGGCTTTTTCAGGACTTCATTAACTTTCCATGAGTTGACCTGCGTTTCCCGGAATTCATTCAACATGGTCTCCATTTTAGATCTTACTGGATATTAGACCCAATTTACCTAACTACATTGACTACCTAACTTTAAATATGGCTTCATCCTCACGCTCCATCTCTGCTGTGGGCGTGTTTGCCTGGGCATTGCATTTCTCCAGTCTCCTGACTGTACCTCCGGAGAAGGCCTTGGGCGAACGTGTCCCCCTGCCTAAGGTCTTTCTCCGCACCCACTGGCCTGCTCTCCCTAGCAGCAGCGGTTCCGGGGTGGCATCTACCTTGGCAATCAGCCAAGCACAGGGTTGGCGAGCAGGGCCCAGCGGGAATGCTAAGCTAGCTGAGGGGAGTCAGATCAGGCTGGGGGGCAGGCGAGGGAACCATGGGCTGGCGCCACTGCTGGGCTGGCCCAGCACTGCTCTCAGAAGGCAGCGGGTTTTTTCGTGAAAGGTTGCCTTGTGTAACTCTTCTCCAAGGGGACACAGCCCTCCCCTCTCCAAGTGGCAACTTATCAGTTCCCGAGATTGATAAACCTCAGCACCCCGCTGCACACCCGCTCCACTCTCTGGACCCAAGGTGGCATCACTTGTCTGGAAGGGGGAGATGTGGTGGCCTCTCCCCTACCTGGGACTGCAGCTGGTGGGGGAGGGGAATGCTTCAAAGTAACAATATAGGGTGCCGCCCAGGGAAGACTTTCCTTAAGCATGTGCCCTTCCAGGACCCCAGGACCTGCTAGGAGATCTGAGCCTCAACTAGTTCAAGAACTACAGGGACTTGAGGCGCCCCCTGGCAAAACTTTGTGGAAAGTAGCAACTGGTTTATTTTTGCCAACCTTGGAGGGAAGGGGTGCTACTGCAATTTTCTGGAGATAAGGTGTTAGAGTCACAGCCTTGAAGTGCGCACCAGGCTCAAGAACCTACAAATGAGGGTATAGAGTAGCCCAGCGGTGTAAGCGTTTGTTGGTAAGAGTGGTCTTGGAACACCAACCGATCTTCAAAAGTCAATTGAGAGGGAACAGTTAGGTCTGAGGATAATTCTAGTGCGTGGGGCACAAGAAACAATGGTAGGGTAGCTAACCTGTTTGCTCACCCATTCACTTAATTTTTGCAGTTTATAAAGCTAATGCATCTGGGTGAGCTTGACAGCCATAATGGGCCTTCTGTTCCCTCGTCCCGCCCCCATGCAGCCAGAGCCCGGCCGCAAGCCACTGTGGTGCTCACGACCCCGCGGTGCCTGCTGCAGCCGCGCCACAGTCCAGTTTTGCTGGCTGCTAAGCCAGCGCTGTCCATCGCTCAGTGCTGTTGGCCCTCTCTCCGTCCGGATCCAAGCTGGAGCAGTGCAGGCCGCCCCACGGGATTAGAGCGCTCCACTGCGGGGATTCTGCTCCTCATATCCTCCTGCTGGGACCCGGCTACATTTCCAGCCAAGCCTGGCTTTACTATGTGTCTCCGCAATGCAGCCCTAGCAGCCGGATCAGGAGGAGGAGAGCCAGAGACCACAAAGAAGACAGGACCATGAGGGAGACTGGCGGGCAGGACAGCACAGGCTGGAGCATGGAGGAGGCTGGGCGAAGCAGCCCCCAACGCTACCCGGGAGGAAGGGAGCCCAGCAGCCACCGCCTGCTCCTCCTCCTCCTCCGCCACCGCAGCCACCGCCTCCCACCTCTCTGAGCCCCTGGCCCATGGAGGCAGCTAGCTGGGGAGGGCAACTTGACGCCGGCCTGGGGATCCGCTGCCGTGAGCTGAGCACTGTAGCCCCAGCCCCGCGAACAGGCAGCAGCGACCTGGCAAACCCGCTGAGCGATGCCTGGGAGCATGTGCACACCTGCCTGCCGCTGCCTGAGTACCCCCGTGCCCCCTTCCTCTTCTGGGGGGCCGAAGCCTGACCCAGCCTAGAGCCAGAGAAAGGGGCGTGATCCAGGGGCCCCAAGCTGCGGTTTCCGAGCCACTACAGCTGTTTTGACCCCCCACCCCCAAGTACGCTGAGTTGAGGTACTCCCTCGCCATCCATCATAATCTCCAAACCAGGGCTTTGGGCATTTTTTGAGCCATTAATATTTATTTATTTTTGTGTGTGTGTGTAGCAGGGGACATTTGAAGCCTTTTTTTTTCCCCAGGGGGTACGGAGCTTCCGCGCTTCCGACTGCCTCCCGGTCTCCCCGCCTCCTGAAACCCTTTTGACTCCAGCCCAGTTCCTCCTCTTCAGATGGGTTCATTGTGAGCTCAGCAATGGGCTCCGAGGCCGGATGCCTGCAAACTTTGCACAAAAATCTGGCATGGGGCGGAAGAGGAGGAAAAGGAGGAGGAGGATGAGGGTGGCGGTGGGGTGGGGGAGGGAGGGAGGAGCCGGAGTGTCCAGGGCCCGCGGGGTGGGGGGGGGTGGGGAGGAGGAGACGGGCGGCTTTTTTTTTTTTTTTGCATAACTCTGCTAGGCCGACTGGCCTCAGGACTTCCCACGCCCCTGGCTGCTCCATTGTAACACGCAGGGCCCCAGCGTGCCCCCCCAACCGCCTCCCCCCGCCCCCAAGCGGCCTCAGCCGGCCTGGGCTGCTCCCCCCAGGGAGGCCGCCCCGGACCTGTGGTGGGCTCCCCGAAGCCGCTGACGCAGCTGCAAAAAGAAAAAAAAAGTTTCAGAGAGGTAGGTGGAGAAGTGGAAGAAAGGCTACCCCCAGCGGCGGGGGGTGGCGGGGAGCCGGCCTCGGATAGTGACGGAGCTCTGGAAGCCCTGATATGTCCAGTTGGAAGCAGGTGAAGCCGCCCTAGGTGAAAGGTGAGCGAGCTAGTGAGGCCTGGCGGAGGCGCGATCGAACCAGGAGGGAGGAAGAGAGGGATGAGGGACCCACGAGCGGGCGGGCGCCACCCGTGGGAGCCAGTGGAGAGGAGGAGGAGGAGGCTGAAGAGGCAGGGGAGGAGGAAGCCAGGAGCAGGAGGCGGAGGCGGTGGAGTGGGCACGCCATGGACACCCTACCCGCCTGGACACTGTCCGGGCCAGAGCCATGGCTCCCTCCTTGCGGCCCCTGCCCCGTGGCCAATCAAGGAGTGCAGGCCCGGCTTGGCAAGAATTGCCAATCTCGGTGGTGAAGAGAGGAAGGAAGAGGCGGCAAGGAAGCGCGCCCAGGAGGCTGGCAGCTTGGAGGCTGCCCTTGCTGGCCCCAGGCCTCCCTGGCTTTCTCGAGCCCCCTCCTTTTCGCCTGGGATGTGGAGAGCATCGGGGGCTGCCTGTGCGCTTCAGGAGTGGCTCTGGGCCCGGCCACCCAGCGCCCCCTCCCCGCCCTCTGCCCAGGCTGCTCTCCTTCCTGCCTGCTCCACAGAGGCCACCAGACAGGGAGCCTCCGCCAGGCATTCATCGTCTGCCCTGCGCCAGCAGGACACAGGTCCCCCTGGGAGCGCTGCAGCCATCAGGAGCGCCCCTCCACGCAATGTGCCGAGTACCCCACCCCCGGCACACTCACCTTCAGCACCCTAGCCAGCTTCCTGCACTGCGTCCCCAGGGTGTGCATGTTTGTGATGAGATATGGATGTGTAGGTACACACACACAAACAGGCACCCCTCCTTGTTTTGCTTTCTATTTACACTAGGATCCCCAGCTCCAGGGGCTCCTGGAGAGCCGAGGCCCTGGGGAGAGGCAGTGCTTGGGCTGAGCCCCACCCCTGCCCTTTTCCCCTAACAGGCCGCCTTCTCCTGGCCTGGCCTGCTGCTTTGTCCCAATTCCAGCCCCTTGGATGGGTGCTTAGCCTCCTAGACACACTGAGGGATGACTGAGGAACAGGATGAGAGTGGTTATATTCCTCTGGAGCCTTAATGTCCTGAGGCCCTTGTCCTCTCCTAACTCCCTTGATGACCTCTGGCAGCAGCCCAGTTCTGCTCTGAAAAGTTCATTTCCTGAAGGCCTGCACAGGAAGGCTCTGGGGTTCCACCTCTCTTATTGCCAGCCTTGCTCTTGGCTGGAGTGGTTGAGACTGATTCTGGCAACTGATACACTAGCCACCTCCTTCCTCCTAAAGTCCCAGGAAAGCCAGTGGTGACTGTCCTGAAGAGACGCTCCCTGTCATCTTAGAAGAAAACCAACTAGGTTCAACTTTCAGCAGCGGGACTGCACCTCTATTACGCTTTAGAAGAAGTTAGTCTTACTTCTGCTCCTTGTTCTGTATCCCAATTCAGAATAGGCTGTTCTGTCCCACAGAGGTGGGGGTAATGAGGGTGTTCTGATCAAGAGAAGGAAACCAGAAGAGAGACTCCCAGAACAGAAGAGGGAAGAAGGGTCAATGTTTGTCCTTTTGCTGAATAGAAGGGCACCCACAGCTTTAAGTAATATTTGATTTCTTTTCTCTTTTCCTGGCTCATTGCTCACTCCTTCTAGAGCCACTTAAGAAGAACATATTGGAATTGGAACTACTGGATGCAAAAAGAGTTTTCTTTAAATTGGGCAGTTGATTTTGGGTTAAACTTGCAGATTTTTTTTTGTAAAAATGCAAAGCTTGCTTACCTATAACCTGGTAATGCATCTTCAGATCTCCTTATTTTAGAAGGCAAGCCACAGAAAGGAAAGGTAGAACAGTTTGCAGTGAAGAGATGGGTGGGTGTTTCAGAGTTGCTTGAGCCGAATTCTAAAACAAACCACTCTGTGGATCTCAGAGAATGACTCAAGAATTGGTCTTTAGCCTTTCAAAAAATGAATCTACATGTACATGTGTGTATATGTAGCTGACAATTCAAGTAATTTGAGGAAGAAAGATAGCTAGGTGGGAGAAGACTAGTGAAGGCATTTTGAGAAGTGTTGTACATACCAGCCACACAATCTTTCTGCAGAACCTTGGCATTGGAAGCCCCCTGATTCTTCCCATGGAGGTTTACATTTTCTAAAAGCAGCCACAACCTTTGTCTCTCACCATTTTGCCTTTTATTCAGTTTACTGGAGTGCATAGGGTGGAGATGTGACCACTTATCAAAGGAGGAATTAAGAGAGTAGATAATTTGAATAGATAAGAGTTACAGCAGGTGAGGGATTTATTACTTTTCAAGAACTGCCCCCCTTCTCGCAAGCAATATTCAAAAGTGTGTGCTTAAGTGTGGAGAGTTTTGCACCAAGTGTTTGAAATGGCAAGGTCTTCACCTTTAAAGATGCTTGAAGGTGCTTCTTAAGGAACAGTGGTGGCTTTTACATTTTATTTTATTTTATTTTTCCACCACTGCTGTGTATCAGGGCTAACATGGAGGCATTGTGGACTACCCCAGTTCCATGCCTTCTCCAGTGCAAGTCGCTTGACCATAATTCATAATTGATCTTGGAAATATGAAAGCCCAGAGCAGGAAGGAAAGACAGAAATGTAACAATTTTGAATGGATACTCAGAGAGTGTGATTTGAAAGCATAGGCATTGTTGCTTTTAAAATCAAACAGACCTCAGAAGGGGTCTCATTTCCCACTCTGGGGACACAGCCTCCCTCTGGAGTGGGGGGTCATTTCCCCACAGGATGTTTGTCCTTCATTGGAAAACCCAGATTTACCGGAAGGAAGATACCCAACAAATAGAGAAGGGGGCTGGGGTGGTAGGGCAGGGAGTAAGTAGCCTCATTGGTTTTCTAAAGCCTTGTGATTTTGTTTAAAAAAAATCCATGAATGTTACAAAAGTCGCATTTTCTAACTGATTTTCCTACACCCCTTTCCCCTTTTTTGAGTCCTGGTGGTGTGAAGTGGTAGTTCAAATGATTTGTTCCCTTTGATAATTTTGGCCTCATTCTTTAGGCTGTTCCCATCTCGCTCACCGATGTTATTTTGGCTGATGATATCAGATGGTTTGGTAATGATTACCTAGCAGTTCCCTCTGTCACTCAAGTTAAAGAGCCCTGTCTCCCTTTACCCTACTGCTGGCAGCTGCTGGCTTTCTCAGATCCATGATGCAACAGCTTCTCTTTTTTCCCAGCCTCAGTTTAAGACTTTTGAATAATTTGTACTGCTGTCAGTTTTTCTCCATCTCGCAACTGCCTGTTAATTACAGTTCTTAATATTAATTAGCACTCAGGCTGTGTCCACATACCCCCACCCCAACATCCAAAACTACCCCCAGTGACTTTTCTCTCCTTCCCTCCCCTTCTTTGTCTTCTGCAAGCTTTGAGCTCCTCCAAAGTCCATTTTATAAATTTGGTAGTCTAGGGACCTGGGAACAGTGTAGCTCGCCATTGCAACTGTTTCCATGGAAATAATTGGGATGTAATAAATAGAGGCATTCTGAGGTTACAGGTTTCTTGATTCATCTGAGACCAAATACAAGTGTAAACTGTCGACATTTTTTTGGCTAAATGTACATGATCTTGCAGGAAGGGCAAAACAAATATTTTGTACATTCCGTAGCTTTCTATGTGAATTGGGGTAACTGATATTTAATCCTAATATTTAATCCCCCCAATTAAGTTACCTATTCTTGCTTTGGAAGGGCCTGTTTCATTCTAGAAAACATTCTTTATGTCTAGTAATTGCTGTTTAGATTCTTACACCTGTTTCTTTGCAAAAACTTAATAAGCAATAAAAAACTATGTTCCTCTGGCAGGAGAATCCTGCTAAACGGTTAAGCATAAGGTGCCGAGTGTGCATTAATAATGAAAGGGGCAAAATGCTGATGACTTAACAGTCATAAAGTAATTCGACAGAACCTGCCAGCCCTGGCAAATGTTGTGGCCTGCTACAGCGTGTTCACAGAGGAGGAGGAGGGGGAACCATGCAAGGAGGAAACTGGAGCTAGGTATCTTGGAGTACAGCTCTCCTGGCTGGAGTCAGAAGACTGGGGATCTGGTTCAATCTAATAAAAAGTTGCAATAATTGCCATATTGGTAGCCAACTCTTAAGCTGGTGGCTGTGGAATTCTTTGCATGATGTAGGATTTAATAGTCTGGCAATTAGATGCATTGATTTCTCTTACCTATTCATTTGGATGTGTAAACGAAAGGAACTCACCACTGAGGCCAGCATGCAGACTTGCTTCCTTGCTCTGGAAAAGACTCATTTAGGTGGCAGTGGTGGGAGAGTGTGTTTTCAAGGCAGCGTTAGGACCAGCTCCCTCTTCTTTTAACATTTCTCCCCATTTTAGCAATGAAATGAAGGTAGCCTGTTGTTCAAACACTGTTTAAAAAGACACAACAGTGTCTACTTCTGTCTGAAAAAGTAAAAGCAACCACTGCTGCCTTTGGTGCTTCGAGAGTAACATCTTTGTCTTGAGGTGACTCGACTTGGTTGCATACTTTTGGCATGAGGTCTGTTGGATATCAGAGGGACAAAACACTTTGTCTGGGCTTTCAGCAGAGTGACTTTCTCTCTTCCTCTCATCCTTCACAACATTCTAGGATTTGTAGCTACCTGTACCAGGAGCTCTGTCAAGCCCTGAGTGGGGGTTACCTCCTTTGGGTTTTAAGGCCATCATCTTGGACCTTTTGGAAGGCTGGTGGCTGGATACATCAATAGTTCAAAAAGTGTAGATTATAAACTCTCTTGAACATTACTTCCCCCTTACTTCCTGCTCTGGGACCTGCAGTTTTCCTTAAGTGTCACTAACTTATGGCATGCAGGCATCTTAACTGTTTCGAGGTAATCTAGTGGTGGATGGATAGGTTTCCTGATGCCCCCATCCATTTTGCAAGGTGGGTGGGTGGCTTTAGGTGCTTGCTTTTCCTGAACCCTGGCTGAAGTAAAGTCCAAACTTGTCTATGCATGGTACACTGATGTTTGCAGAGTATTATGTTTATTTCTTGAAAATATTTGTATAGGTATCAGAGTTTCTTCCTATCTGAGTGTCTAGGGTAATTAAAAGAGAAGAGTACCTTGGAAAATCTTTGTGCCTGGTTATAATAGGTAACCTCAATAGGTGTAGTTGGGCCAATTTGTCAATTTCTGAAAATTCCCATTGGCTTGCAAGGGCGTTTTGTATGTAGATATATTAGTCTGTAATCAGAGTAGTTTTGCACTCAAAATGGACTAGTGAAGCCTGGATTGGTTATATATCCCACTTGAAGTTTTCAGCACTGGCTGTCAGTTCCCTTAGCCTGCTGTAGGCACCAGACTGGGTGAAGTGAGTGAAAGAGATAAAGATGGAAACTTTTGATTCATAGCGTACCCGCCACGATGGGGTGGCAGCCAGTGACTGTGGTTGTGCACTCAGTAAATAAAAATACTTTACTGTTTTCAAGGATCACCAATTATCTGATTGCTCCGCATGGCTCTCTTTAAGGAGAGTGCTATTTTACCTATCTTCTTGTACAAAGGTTTGATTTTTAATGTCTTGTGAAAAGGATTCTCTTTGTCTTGATTTATGTCAGGAATAAAAGCATGATGGTAATATCCCTTTGAAATCTATTGTATTGTCAGCTCTGCCTGACAGCGGGAGGGCCTCCCATCATTATAGATTAGTGCTGTGAAAACACTGACATTTTTTTGTTACCTTGCTGTTGTTCTACTTGCAAAGTCAATTACACAATGTCAGTGCTCAGTTACCCAGTTGACTTTGGAAGTAGCAGTGTCTTTCATTGTCTTGTTAATGATGTAATTTTGTATTGTTATTGTTCCTTGGTTTTCTTATTTTCCTTTTTAAGCTGCCTCCCTCCCTGGTTACCTCCCCTTCCATGTCCTAACCAAACCCCCCCACACCTCCCCCCCCATAGTCTGAACATGTGAGCAAGGCAAACACTCTGGTTTCAATTGTGACCATCCAAATTCAAAGACCGCTACACGATTATCTCTGAATTCTTCTGCTCATTCACATCTCAGTGGCTTTTTATTCATATAGTGACTACAGCAGCCAAGATACATAAAAAACCCATCCAACGAGATTATAGTGTTGATCATCTCTTATCAAGTGGGTTGTTCTCTGGATTGGGGGTCACTAAGGTTGGCAAATTCGGAGCTTGCTTTTTTAATTTTTTCCTCCTCCCACTTCCTAGAGCCTGTGATTCGAGCTGAACCAGGTTCCCTGGTAGATGGGACCCTGGCAAAAAGTTTTATTATTTTTATTATTATTATCATTATTATTATTATTATTATTATTATTATTATTATTATTATAGCAGATGTAGCATTCAGCTAGAGCCGCTGAGTTTGGATCCTGGATGGCCATTTGTCACAGGTGGAAGGGGTCTCATAGGAGAAGCATGCAGTCCATTCTCCCACTGCAGATGACAAATGGGATTATAAGGTGTTGTTCTGAGGGGATTCCAGTCTGCCTTTTTGGGTGCACTTGGCTTGGGAAGGATTTACATCCCTGTGTGAAATCTTGCTACTGAATGGAAGGAAGCCTTGACATGTCTAAAGCTGAAAATGGTTCCAGAGGGTGTTTTTCTTTACCTGTCATCTTCACCATTTCTCCCTTCTCCAGAAAATCTGAAAGTCCTAAGTTCCCTAACCTGGTCACAGAAGAGGCAGTCACCTGGAGTAGGGGCTCGCAGAACTGTCCCTTTCACCCCACAGAACAGGGTGTAGGAGATACACTGGCGCTGCCCACCACCACCGCAGACTGCAGATGATGGACTCCATAAGGAAACTTCATCTGAGGACACTAATTGTGGGCCCCTGAAGTTATTCTTATGAACCACCAGACAAGAGCCTGTTTTTGCCAACAATTTTTTCAGGACTAATTTTGTTTTTCTCCAGTAATTGAAAATTAATGTCTTGAAGTGAAAGCAGATGTTCATGTCATCTTCTGAACTGGGATATAAAATGGGGCTCTGTGGATGTGCTCACTAATCTAACAGCAATTTTCCTTTTCTCCATAATGGGGGTTGCTCAGCCTATGTCACCTAAGGCCAGAGATTGGGAGCTGAGAGAAGGGAGCCTGGTTGGCACTCCTTGTGCTCCCTGGGGGTTTGTTTGGGAGGGAGACTGCACCAATAAAAATCTTTTTGTTTGAGCTCTGACACTTGGAGAGTTCATTGTTGAGGATGTTCAGTCACTGGAGAGATATTTGCTGAGATAATTCAAAGCATTTTGCTGGGATAGGTAAGGGGAGCTCTGGCAGGGGGAGAGTGGCTTCCTATAGATGTGTGGGACCCCAACTGTCATCTACTTTCGCTGTTGCATGGTGAAGCTGCTTAAAGTCACACATTCCTGAGCCTGGATCCCAGAGACCTCTGTTCACCTTTCTGACCTGAGCAGGGGCTCACAACTCTGTCTCCCTCTTTTTAAAAATGGGGGTAAAATACATTTTAACCATTTTTTAAGTAGTATTTTAAATACCCAACATTGCAGCTGACACCACCCCCAAGTAGTGATGGTTGGGGGAAGGCCATCAGTTCAAACTTCAGTCTTCCAGGGCAGATGTGAAAAAACTGGCTCAGAAGATGATGTGGCGTCTCAAAAGCTCATGGTTCTTTTTCTTAGTCCAGAGTGAGAGGTGATTCAGGTCTGCCTGCCACTAAGAGAGAGCAGGAGCCTTGACCTATTAGGGCCAGTGGGACTGGGGTGCCAGGGACAAGGACAGAAACTTTCCAGTGATCTGGTGACCATTGCCAAGATTAGAATATTTGCCCTCTCTTTGGGGGATGCCATTCTTCTGGAGACTAAGCCTGGCTGGGTGGGAGCTCCCCTAGTGGCCCCCATAGGCCAGATCTCTGATAAAAGCAATATGAGATTTTTATATTAATTTGAAATAAAACAGAATGTTTGACTTAATAAATTCCCATCCTGCTGCTTATGGTCATCCTGCCACAGAGATTCAGGGGTCAGATGGGAAATCCTTAACTGGCTTGGTGCTTGCCAGTGCTTGGCAGTTCAGCTACCATTGAGTGGCCTTCAGGACCCTCCTCATCTTTCAGGGAGGGTTTGCCCCAGCATTAGCCCTAGAGTGAGGGGTAGGGTCAGGAGAAGGAAGCAGGAGGGAGGAAATGGGCAGTGCTCACAGGGAAACATGCTGCCCAGAGTAGAAAACCAAGGCCCACTCTGAGCTGGCAGAGTGGTGCATGCTTGTGATTCCAGCAAGTGATCTCAAGAGTCTGTGGCAGTAGGATTGGAAATTTGAGGCCAGCCTTGGAATTTTAGTGATGCCCTTAACAATTTAGCCAGACCCTATCTAAAAATAAAATATAAGTAAATAAATAAAAAAGGCTGGGGTTGTAGCTAGGTGGAAAAGCACCTCTGCATTCAATAATCTCCAGTTCTGTAAAAACAAATGAACAACCTTATCTCCAAGGTGAGGCTCAAAATACTTTATTTTTCTTGTGGGGTTTGGGTGTGGGTTAAAGGCAATGTGTTCCATGACCTGGAGGAAGATAGTGTCCTCTATCAATCTTAGTTTCCCTATCTATGAAATGGGATGGAGCCAGTTGGATCAGCTGCATGTCTTAGGTGGTATAGGATTTTAATTCCTGGAACACAAGAAGCGGCAAACACACAAAACTTGGGTTTTAAAATAATACAGGCTAAGCTGGGTGGGGTGGTGCAGGCCTGTAATCTCAGCGACTCAGGAGGCTGAGGTTTGAGGATCCCAAGTTCAAAGCCAGCCTCAGCAATGGCGAGGCACTGAACAACTCTGTGAGGCCCTATCTATAAATAAAATATAAAATGGGGCTGGGGATGTGACTCAGAAGTTGAGTGCCCCTGAGTTTGATCCCCAGTACCAAAAAAAAGAGTTATTTTTTCCAAGTTCTGGGGCCACAGTGGATACATCTGAGTTGGCTGCTCTAGGGAATCTTCTGAAGTGCAGCTGGGTCCTTTCTAGCCCTATATAAGGTTTAGGGTGAGCAACAGATTGGGAGAGGCTTGAGGCTTGATGGTAATGTTTCCAGGTGTCTGAGAGGGAGAGTTGGTGTTGATGGATACCTTTGGATCCAGCTGGGGGTGTCCCAGGCTCTTTGGCTCCAGGTATTCTGCAAAGCATTGTTGGTCATCTGGGTGCTCCTATAATCCAGTGGTGACCATGCCAGACACATATCCATCCAGAGTCACCAGCCCTGATCCCTGGGAAGGACACACGGAGGGACAGTGAGGACCTGGCTCTTTTGGCACCATGGGGCTCGGTCTTCCTCTCATCCCCTGTTCCTCCATGAGATTCTCACAGCAGCTTTCTGATTTACTTATCTCAGTTTCACAGGTGCACAGACTGAGGCACAGAAGTCCCTTGCCCAAGGTCATACTGCTGGGAGTAGCAGAGATTGGAATTGAGGGCAGGATTTATCTAGGTCCAGAGCCTGAGTCAGTCACCACCACCTTTATTTATAACTACCTCTGTGGCTGTGAAGGACAGCAGAGGCCTGCCTCTGGTCTGCATGAGACAGCCATGAATAAAAGCACCCAGGGGGAGCCCTCCTTCCCACCCATCTGTCCATCCGTGGAGTTCTGCCTTTAGGGTTGTCCATGATCCAATCTGGGGGAAAATTTGACATCTTAAAAAACAGTCCCGCTTCT
This sequence comes from Callospermophilus lateralis, assembly GCF_048772815.1. NCBI lineage: Eukaryota > Metazoa > Chordata > Mammalia > Rodentia > Sciuridae > Callospermophilus > Callospermophilus lateralis. The sequence continues at coordinate 779,711 of NW_027514584.1, read as the reverse complement.
TTCCCAGAGCACTAGCATCCTGGGTGCCCCCTTCCCCAGAGCCTTTTCAGTGGTGCCTTTAGAGTAAACCTGGGTGTGTACACCTCTATGTGTCAGCTTAAATACAGATGGTGCCTGCTACTCCCTGGCTACCCTGACTCTCATTCCATATTTCCACATAGCAGAGATTTCAGTTTTGGTTGCACAATTAGCATCATTGTAGGCACTCAAAAAAATGAGTGATAAGATCAGGGATAATTTCAACAGGGGGGTAGTTGAACACACTATCCTTGAAAGAATCAAGTGTATACTCACCATCGGATTGAAATTTGAAAACAATAGGCAATGCAGACATAGCTGATTTTAGTAATCCATGCTCTCCTTAAAATGAGGCTTTGGGAGAAGAATAAGAAAAGTGTGAGTTTTGCATTTTGTGTCTAGAACATGATGTGATGAAAGGAATACATGGAGCAGGTGACATGCGTATTTCTTCCACCATTTCTGGGAGCATGTTTAGAAACCCTAATATTTAGAGTTTGGGGATAAAAATAGGTGTACCCTGGGTTTATGTATATAGAGATAATGCATGAATAGACCATATGGTGAATTAAAAAATATAACAGGTTACTATTTTAAATAATGGATTGAATTGATATTTTAAAAAATACATGGAATCTGGTATTCACATACAAACATTAAATCCAAGTAGTTATCCAAGTAGTGGTAATATTAGGGTTACTAATTATAATCAACTGTGTTTGAGTTTTGCTTCGAAAATGATGATGGAATTCAAAAGTTATGTGATATAAAAGAAATCTCATGAAAAAGCAAGTAAAGCAACTTGGAGAAATACATGGGATCTGATACAGGGAGTGAATGAAAGTGAATCACATGCATATCAATTTGTGAATTGTGGATAAAATGATACATCCTATGATGTATATATACTGAAGAAATAGGAATAAAACAATTTTGAATAAAAATTTAATTCAAAATACACATCATCTCCCATATGAATATACTTTTGTTGGTGTTAAACTGGGTCACTTACTGTAGAAATATTAGGGTTAGTACCCAATATTCACTGAAGTTCATTTTGAGTATTCCGAAATGAATATGGATGTCAAGAAAATGAATATTTCTGAAAAATATCTCCTGAAAAGTTGATTATAAATCCACACAGAGGGACATGAAAGAATCAAGGTAGTATAAGTATATGACACATATAGTTCCTGTTTGCAAATTCATAATATATATATATATATATATATATATATATATATATATATATATATATATATACATACATATATACATTCATTTAATACATTAAAATGTAATAGTATGTATGCCAATCGAAATTCATAAGGGGATATATATATCCTTCACATATGTACTCAAAATATTCATTTTTCTCTACATTGTTTCATGTCTAAACTTGTTGAAGTATAAAGCTCACCAGCTCACCGCAGCTTGAATTTTCAGTTACCTCAGTGTATTGGGGGGCAGTGATCTCTTCATGAAATTTGTATTTACCAAAGTGAGGGTACTCTCCAAAATATACCTGTGATGGCAGTAGGAATATATATATACATTGAGACCCAGGCGACAGAGACAGGGAATCAGGAAGTTACATATTTGTTGATTTTGAAAATTCTTGGAGAAGTAAAATGAGAAAAATGTGTCACACGTTTTATTATATGTATCTCTGATGAAGCAAAAGGCAAGTCCAAGTATACACCATGCCTCCTATCAAATGCCTCTACTTCTATTCCATTAGGATTATTTTGTTGATTTTAGGATAAGTAGTCAGAGCCTAGAAGGTTATGGGTTAGTGTCAGAGATTCAATATTTCAAATGGCAAAATGGAAAATGAGTCTAATACATATGGGAACACGTGGCACATAAAAATATTCCACTGTCATCCACCACAATGCCTGGACATTACTATCACCCTAAAGAAGACACAATGAGAGGAGAAGAGGAAAAAAATCTGTGAATACATATCTGGAATTGGAAATTCTGAGGAGCTCACAAACTTGGTTGTGGCAGAAGAGATCCCAAAAGTAGAGGACAGGGTAAACATTCCACAAACATGGAACTTTGCTGGCCTAATGACTTCTTGACTATCTGCCTCTGACATTCGTCCACTAGAAATATAGCTTTGTGTTTTAGCTTCCTTTGTAGTGAGATCATGAAAGCTTGGTCTGAGTCTATGTGAACAGGAGAACATGGGTTTATATTTTCCAATAGGAACAGGAGGCAGCAGAGCTGAACCTTATCTATGCAGGTAACTGTGGCCGTTGGGGTATGAATGTTTCCCTGGGTGCATTGTGAAGCCTTTAGCTCACCGCCCTGTTTTAATGGCATTTCTTACAGCTTCCCTGGAAAAATGGTGTTTGTTTTTGAAATACAAAAAGGTGAACCAGGACACAGTGTTGGAGGAGGATCTGCCACATGTGGTGAGTCAGGGTCTGAAGGCAAAAAACACAAACTGGGCTGCTACCCCATATATCTTTCCCACTTGAGCGTAGCAACTTGTTTCTGAGCATCGCACCAAATCCTCTCCCCACAACAACATGCCTTTATATTTTCAGGTCTCCTGGCTGCACCTTGTCAGTCACATGTCATTTGGAAGCCAATGACAGAATCACAGGGACCCACCACAGATGTTGGATCACACACCTGCACTCCATTGCTCCAGGCCCAGTTCCCTGCTGGCTCCTACTCACTGGCATCTCTGTTCTTCACCATCATCATGAATTCCACTCAGTCAAAAATGGCACTGGCTTGTTCAGTCATGATGAGCAACAGGAGATCTAAATTTCTCCAGGGATTTCTGGTCATGGGATTCTCAAAAACTTCATGGTATTGGCCTAGCCATGTTTCAAAAATGAAGAAGTTGACACTGTGGGTTTTCATTCATTCAGGAGCAATTAAGTGTTGAGGAATCTCCTTTCAGTAAAAGCTCTGGAGATCGCATGCAGGCAAGGTTCCCAAGGAGTGGCGAAAGGTCACAGGAATCCAGGCCCATTGGGGTCTAAAATATGAGATTTCTGTGAGTTTTCACTCTCAACTATAGCTGAGAAGGCTTTAACAGCAAAATCATGTAAAATCCTGGCTGAGATTCCCAGTGCTGTGGAGAAAGACACCCTCGGCCTAGATCTCAGTTTCCAAAGGCTCCTCTATTGCCTGGCCTTCTAAAATCCCAACACAATTCATGGCAATAGATCTCTGAAATCAGTTCCAGAACTCAGTCTCTAATGGCATCACACCAGAGTTCAAGCTGAGGTTGACCCAGTCATCTTTTCCAACCACCACACAAAAGACCACTATTCTAACAAAAACACTCCCACATGGCCCTCATCTTCTTCCATACAGAAACTCATCATAACATTCTGGCTGGAGGTTTCAATAGGGTGAGCAGCCTTAGAAGGTGTGCAAAGAAAGCTCTCATGCCCATCATATGCCAAATGTCATGGTGGCCTGGACACCCTTCCTGAGAAACAGGATAGATAAAATGGGCCTGTAGTTAATACTGCTCTGCTTATCAAATTAGAGGCCTCCTGCCTGCCAGGGGTAGATTCTTTATGTGTACTGGACTCATGAAAAAACAAAAATTCCTGTGTGCTAGTTACTGGAGGGCTTGCAACAACTCATTTGACCCAGAGGATCCCTGTTCTGACTTCATAGGGGTCAGGAGCCTGACCAGAGGAAGGCAAGAGACTTCATCCAATAGTACAATTCTTTTTCAACCTTTTAGATAGGGATGGACACATGGGATTTTTCTTGAGTTTCCTGGGGTGCTGAGAATGTAATTCACAGTCACACACAGGGCCAAGAGTCTGATTCAGACACAGCTTTTACAAAGCACTTTACTTAAAAGGCACAGATTAGGCCTCTTCATTTCCAGAAACAGTACTTAAAGTCATTCCCACCCAGATGTTCCTCACCATTCACGGAGGACTGGTTCCAGGACCCTCTCAGAGAGCAGAGTGCATAGATGCTCAGGTCCCTGGTCTGGAATGGGACAGTGTGTACATAGAGCCTGCTTACATCCTCCCCAAACAGCATCCTGTGCACCTGACTCCCTGGCTCACTTGGACACCTGACACAGGGTAAATGCGCTAATTAGGTGTTACATACACTTTATTGCTCATGAACTAATGAGAAGGAAAAAGTTCTACATATTCAGTATAGATGGTTGAGTCTTTGGATGTGGGACATGCAAATATAGAGTGCTGGCTGTACCAGATTGCCATCCTTGGGGCATACATATGTTTTCTTTTTATAAAAACAGAATTATCATCTGGGTGCACTGGCACAGGCCTGCAGTCTCTGGCTGGGCACAAATCACGAGCCACCACACAGGTTGTAGATTCAAACAGCAATTCTTTATTCCCGATCTCACTCCGGCCGTCTACAAACACGTTCTGGGGAAATCCACGTTCTCTGCCCAAATCCACTACTCCACTGGGCTTCTGTCTCCCAAATATATTCTGAATCCCATGAGAACTCAAGAGGAACTCAGGCAGCAGGATACACCCTATTCCCAGCAGGAATATTCTTAAACCGGGAACACCCTAAACGTGGATCATTCTAAACCTGGAACCCCCTAAACACTGATCTGCCCTGGTCCTTGAGCAAGGTCACCTTTCAGGAGTCCTTCCACTAAACAGCATGGGTGTTTGCTGGCAAGCAGATTGTCATACCTACTTGGCTAATGGCTCCCAGCAACAGAGACTTGGGAAGCTGAGGCAGGAGGATCACAAGTTCCATGCAGGATGAGTATGCTGATTATTAGCTCTCTCAAAGTAATGGGCTGGGGATGTGCCTCAGTTGTAGAGTACTTGCCCAGGCATGCAAGAGCATGCCTGGGTTCAATACCCAGTATGGGGGTGGGGATTGTCATATAATTGCCAATTTGGTTATCTCTGTGGACCCCAGCAAGAGGTGTCAGTAGCCATAGTGGGTGAAGGTTTTCAGTGGGGATGAGATGTGTATACTACTTGAAAAAGTTTGCTCCAGGGCTGTGAATGTAGCTCAGCGATAGTGCATTTGCATAGCATGTGTGAGGCACTGGGGTTCAATCCTCAGCACCACATAAAAAATAAATAAATAAATAAACAAATAAAGTTATTTTTTTAAAAAAAGGTCAGGTCTTGGACTGGGGTTGTGGCTCAGTGGTAACACGCTTGCCTAGCATGCATGAGGCACTGGGTTCGATTCTCAGCACCACATACAAATAAATAAAATAAAGGCCCATCAACAACTAAAAAATATTTTAAAAAATAAATAAAAAATAAAAAAGGTCAGGTCTTTATAAAAAGAAGTTTGCTCCAAAATGGACAGAACAGTGGGGGTGTGGAGCTGGGACATGCTTTCCCTCTCTTTGGCATGAAAGGGAGAGGTCCAGGAGGGAGAGTGAGAGAAGAGGACCTCCTCCAGTGGCAGGGGAGGGTGTGCAGGCACAGAGGATCCAGAGAGCAGGTAGAGGAGGCACCTTCTCACTGCACAGTGGGAGGGGAGAACATGTCCTAGAGCCTGTTTCCAAAAGTGAGAGTAGGCAGGATGGAGGAGGACTGTGGAAAGGTAACTTCAGGGTTAAATGTGAAATTTGTATACATTTTTAATTCAAAAACTAAGACCTCATATAGATTAAGGTGCTTCGGAGTATTTACCCTCAGGGCTCTCTCTCCTGTGCCTTTGAGACTACTTTAGTAGAAAAGTTTGAGAAGCTACTTCATTACTGGAGCCTATTTTGTTGGTAAATCTCACCCAAGCGAGTGTTTAACCTTGAAGAGTCCCTTGCCTGTTTTGTTATCCCTAATAGAGCTTCTGCAGCTGCTCCAAATAGCCCTCCATTTGTACATCTCAGTGGCCATTTGGCAAGCCACTTGGCTCCATACTGGGAAGGCGTGTGGAAAACTGTGGGGTATCTGCAGACAGAAGGGGGGTGTGGGCAGTTGTCACCTGTCTCTGAAGGTAGGACGTGATGGTACCCTCCAGGAAGCATAGCACCCACCAGAAACTTTGGGTGTCCCCTTTTCCTGTGTTCTCAAAACACTTAACAAATGCACTACCTCTTTGTTAGTTCTGGCAGGGTGGTCTGGTTGAGCTGAGTGTAGTGCTGTTGGCTGTGTTCACATCATGAAACAGTCTGTAGTGATAAGTTGTTTATCACATTGCCTGCTTTTGCTTTTTGTTTTGTTTTTGCTATACTGGGGACTTGAACTCAGGGCCTCACCAATGCTTCTCCCTCACTCTCTCCTTCTCTTTCCTCCTCTTTCTTCCCACCCCACCCTTCCTCTCTCCATTTCATCATTCCTTTCTTGAACCCAGTCTACCAATGAGCTACATTCACAGTTTTTATTTATTTATTTAGTTTTTTGAGATAGGGCCTGCCTCTAAATTGCTGAGACTGACCTCAAATTTGTGATCTTCCTGCCTTACTTAGCCTCTTGAATTGCTGGGATTACAGGGGTGTACCATTTAGCCAACCCCACCCCTTTAAAAAATGTTTTAATTTTGAGCAGGGTCTTGCTGAGTTGCCCAGGTTGGCTTCCGACCAGCAATCCTCCTACCTCAGTATCCTGTGGAGCTACCATGCCAGACTTGCTTTTTTTCTTTCCATAGAGTTTTGTCATGATTAAATCCTTCTCTGATTAAAGTTCCTTCTTCATCTTAGAAAGTTCTGTGAAGTTTGTTCTTGTGTAGATGTTACCTCCTAGAATAGAAGCATTTGAGAAGTCAGAGGTCTTGTCCTTGCTGACAGGTAAACGGCTGAGGTCTGTCCGGAGCATGATTGGTAATTAATAGTTTAGGCACACAGCTAGGTCAGATAGCCCTTTGCTACTGTCGCACTTCATCAAATCATGGCCTTAACTGAGACTCAGTTCCCTTTGACCAACATCCCTCCCCTACCCCGGCTGCTGTTCTACCCCTGTGTTTCTCTGAGGCTGACTTGTTCTGGAGTCCATGTATACGTGAGGTCCTGTAGTGTTTGCCTTTCTGTGCTGGTGGAGTTCACTTAGCATGAGGTCCTCCAGGTTCCTCCATCACCATACATGATAATAATGTACACTGAGATCATTAAAATAGGAGATCACGGGGCTGGGGATGTGGCTCAAGCGGTAGTGCGCTCACCTGGCATGTGTGCGGCCCGGGTTCGATCATCAGCACCACATCCAAAAAAGATGTTGTGTCCGCCGATAACTAAAAAATAAAAATACTAAAAATTCTCTCTCTCTCCCTCTCTCTCTCTCTTAAAAAAAAAAAAGAAAAAAAAGAGGGGATCACAAATGTTTCATTACACACACAAAAATTTAGGTGATGGACATGTCAGTTATCTTAATTTAATCTTTCCACCATGTGTGCATATACCAAAAATTACATTGTACCTCATATATATATATTCTTTGTCAATTAAAAAATAGTTAATTTTAAAAAAAGCACAATAAACTACCTCATTTGTGCCTCCCAGACTCCCATTCCTCTCTGACCCCGTGCGCTACAGCGGTATGCTGTAGTTCCCTACCAGGTGTGTTGCACATCAGGTACTCGCAGCAGTCCCTGCCCCTTATGGTGGTTCCCCCATTTCTGGCCCAGTGAAGCGTCGGCACCACCTAGTCCCAGCTGCTTGTCTAGTGACGTGACTGCTCTTTGTTCATTGGGGTTGTCGTCTGTTTCTTCTCTTGTACCCAGTGTCTGGCCAGGTACGTGGCACACATGTACTCTCAAGGTTTGTGGAACAAACTGGAGTGCCAGGCCAGATTTGCCCTCCAGAGGGCCATTGCTTCCCGGCCAGCACAGGGCTCTTCCTCCTGTGTCCTTGCACACTGTGGCATGCAAGTGCTTGTCCCCCTGTCATTCAGCTGCCATAGGACCACATTCTTTCATGTGCAGCTCTCAGGGCAGGAGTGTTCTGGAGTTTGGAATCTCGGAGAGCTAAGAATTAGTGAGTGTATCCTAAGTTGTGGGACATCGTAGGCAGCACCTGGTCATCAAACACATCTTGATTTTTGCAGGAAAACATGAATATTTATGCCAATGGGGCAGACAGATGATAAATATCCTGATGTTGGATCAGGGCATGCTGCCAAGTTAGTTACGAACACGGATTTCAGAATTATGGAGGAGGGATTGTGGACCTGTCTTAGTGTGTTTGTCAGGCATCCTGCTGAGGAAAGAACATCACACCTGCCCTTCCTCGTGGAAGATGGGCAGCCACATTCTGGGGTGACAGCACACACTGGGAAGGTAAGCTGAGGTGAGCTGCAGTTTCCTGGATGCCCTGGGTGTTTTCTTTGAAAACAGTGCCTGCAGGTACCACAGTTTGAGGTGAGCCACAGGGTCTAGCTAGCAGTTGGGGCCCTATTGTAAAGCAGGGTGGGGACTATGTGCCAGCCAGGGTGCAGGGAGCAGCAGTTCTGGGTTTTCCTGGATCCTGATCCCTGGGGGCTACTCAAGGGGTTTAAGGAGTAGTGAGAAGGCTCAGGGTAATGCTCAGATTAAAGCAAGATAACTGATATGGCCATCACCTGGCTGTCCCCAGGACCTGGCTCTCTAAGTCTGCTCTCTTTTGCTAGGAGGGAGTTAAGATGGGGCCTGTGAGGAGTAGCTAAGAGCTAAGGCCCAGCTGGGGAAGCAGTGAAGTGGAGGCAGTATACACTTTTCTGACTTTTTAGATACAGTGAGTATAGTTCTAATTTGATGCTTAAAAAGATACATTTTTTAAAAAAATATTTATTTTTTAGTTTTAGGTGGACACAGTATTTTTATTTTTATATTTTTATGTGGTGCTGAGGATTGAACCCAGTATCTTATGCATGCTAGGCAAGCACTCTACCACTGAGCCACAAACCTAGCCCAAAATACATTTTTATAATATGGATAGATAACCTTTAAAATTTAAAAATGTACCTACTTTCTGACATGTTAGCTGGCTTTTTTTAAAATATTTTTTTAGATGTTGATGGACCTTTATTGTATTTATTTATTAATAAGAAGTGCTGAGGATCAAACCCAATGCATCACACACTAGGTAAGTTCTACCACTGGGCCACAACGCAAGCCCTTGTTGCCTGGCTTTTGAAAATGTATTTAATTGCCAGGTTACAGGAATGCCTACCCTTTTTAAATAAGGAAATGAAGTCGTAATATTCAAATATGCCCAAATATGTTTCAAACCTCTAAAAAGGATGTGGGGCAAAACTCCAAAAAAAAAAAAAAAAAAAGGCCGAATGTTCTGTCTGAAAAGTGAATGCTGATCCACAATGGTGGAGGGATGGGAAAAGTGGAGACACTTTGGACAAAGGGGAGGGAGGTAAGGGGATGGGGGATGGGGGCAGGAAAGATGGTGGAATGAGATGGCCATCATTACCCTAGGTACATGTATGACTGTACATATGGTGTGACGCTACATTTTGTTCAACCAGAGAAATGAACTGGTTGTGCTGCAGTTGTGTACAGTGAATCAAAATGCATTCCGCTGTCATATATACCTTATTAAAATAAGTAATTAATTAAAAACAAGAAGGATGTAGGGCAAAACAGTATGTTCCTGAAGCAGATGTCACTCTGTATTATTTCTGTTTTATTTCTAGAGTTTTTCTGTGGCCTTTGATAAATTATGTACATCAGGAAATGTGTATTCAAGATTGCACTTGACTTAAGGTTTAATGAGTAGTAACATTGGAGCTGGGGATGTGGCTCAAGGGGTAGCGCGCTCGTCTGGCATGTGTGCAGCCCAGGTTCAATCCTCAGCACCATATACAAACAAAGATGTTGTATCCGACGAAAACTAGAAAATAAATATTTTTAAAATTCTCTCTCTGTCTCTCTCTCTCTCTCTCTCTCTCTCCCCCCTCCCTCCCCCTCCCTCTCTCACTCTCTCTTTAAAAAAAATGAGTAGTAACACAATTAGAAATACTCTTTCAGTCTTTCATAGTTTACCAAGATACTGTAGATTTTAGAAAGACTCTGGATGGAGCATGGTTGCTTGCAGTGTATTTTAAGAGCTAAAAACAGAGTTCGAATAGCAGACTTCCTTCCAGGCCCTTTCTGGTGTTGTGAGTGAGGGGTAGCGCCAGGAGGAGTGGGCGTGGCCGATGGTTTCTTGGTTTATGTTTGCAAGCAGGTGGTTTACAGGGCTAAAGAGACCTGGGTTTTACAATTACCCTTTTCTGGAGACCAGCTGGTGGTTTTACCCTGGCTGTAGATTTCTTATGTTCATGGAACTATTTTTATTTCTTAAAATTTGTGTGATTCCATAGTTTATATAGCTTAGGATGTTTCTATCTGTATTATATGAATAAACTTGTCAGTTTTCAAGTGTGGCTCTTTAAAAGACAAAGGGTATTTTTTTAAAAGTCTTAATAAAGAAGGTTTTTGTTTGTTTGTTTTAATTGCTTAAATATCTTCTTTCACTGGGATTAAAAAATAAACAGAATGTAACATGGGAAAATGCTAAGTGGATGCAACACTGTAAGATTTTCCACCGAATTTTTTTTCAGTGAAGCACACTGGGAAGGCGCCATTAACACTTTAGATGGTATCTTAATTTTGACAAAACCATTTCAACACACAGGCATATACAAAAACTGAAGCTCTCAAGATTTTGGCTTTGCTTAGTTATGTAGGTAGCAAGTAGTGACATAATGTCAAAACAGTTTAAAATTACCTGTGTTGTCAACATGCAGATTTTCTTTGTTTAGTATTTAAACTATGAGTTTACCAACCTGAGTAGTTAGAAATAGAGTAACATATAGAAATCAGATCTACCAGACCAAAAATATGTGCATATCTAAAGTACTTTCTTTTCTTGATTTTGGTTCAGTTAACAAAGGGAGGTATCTTCGCATCTGTAATTTCTGGTAAGTTAATGAGAACACACTGAACTTTTTGGTCACAATAAATTTTCCCATTATGTAAACTGCTTCACACACTGAGAGAGACTCATTGTGAGTTGTGAGTAGACGTGATTCTCTTCCTGAGGAACAGAGGGGCACTGAGGAGCTCAGCCTAGCACGGGAGCACTCTGGGCCCCACTCTGGGTGCTTCCTGGGAGTTGGGGTATTAAGGACTGAGAGGGACTGATGGCAGAGGGTCTGGGGGTGCTTTTGTTAGGCTCAGAGGATGTCTTTTGCTGTGATTGGTTATTTTATTTTATGCATAGGCTTATTTTTTATTTTGTGAGTCTTATGTTGAGTTAATTTGTTTGAACTTCAGGGCTAAGAAATATTTCTGGATTTAAAAAAAATTAAGCACACTTACATATTTCATAGTGGGCAGAACTAGGTAAATAAGTATTTGGGGAGGGTGTGTTGAAAGGTTCCACAGTGATGCTTTTCCCTTGTATGTGAAGTACTACATTTGCATACCTGTGTAATTTATATCTTTAAAGTTAAGGCTGATTTTTTTCTTAGAAAGTTGTTGAACTCTGAGATCTGGGGGCTGGGGCGGGGGAGTTGCTAAAGCAGTTGTGAATTGTTTCCAATGAGAAGCTTATTTTAAAATTTTTGGAAGGTCTATCTCTGAATTACTGAATTTGGCATAGTGAATCTCCCAATTACCATGTCCTTTTCTGATTTTTAATGGGGGTTGAGCTGCACCTGGTTAAGTGTTTGGGCCTCTGGCCTGATTTTTCCATGATTTTTAAATAGTAGCAGATTGACTAGGTATCAACGTTGTGCAGCAACCCAGCCCCAAGCGCATGAGCTGTGTGCCCTTGCCTGTTCATGGAGGAATGGTGGTGGACTTGCACAGTGTGTGGTCTTCGACTGGGCCTCTGGTAATTTAGCACACTGTGGGTCCCTGCATGAGTATGTCAGTCCCTTCACAGATGAGGGGCTTTTTCTGCTTTTTACTGAGAAAAGAGCAGTGCTGCTCTGAGCAGGCTCTGTTTGTTCTGTGTGGACACAGGCTTTCGTTTCTTTTGGGGGTGACCTAGGCTTTTGCATCATCACCTGATGCTGCTTGTGCCTGCTGCTCGGGTCCCCTTTAGATTTGTAAAGAACCCTTCTATAATGACTGGAACTTGTTCAGAATGGCAACTTTGTATTTCATGGTTGAAACCCTTGGATCCTCTCTTCGCCAGAGAAACAACCAGAATTACAACATTCTTCTTTCCTGATGCCAGATCACATCTAGTGGTCAGGAGTGGTCTTATCAGATGAGAACCCAGGTAAGTTTTTGACAAATAATTATATGTGCAAGCTGAATAAATTTGCCCAAGTTTTTATTTTCCTTCCCTTTCTCTTGGGGACATCTTTCATCCCTCAGCCCCTGCTCCTGGGCTTCTTTTCAGGCAGTGTACTTTCTCCCTGGTGCTCTTGTGTTGAATTGGGTACCTAGGTTGCAGTTTTGAAGCATAGCCCCTTAGAGTGGTACTGGTGCTCTGTAGCCTCTTGTCACTTGTCCAGGTGACACATATGGGGGTATTTCCATGATTTGAGTTGATGAGTGTAAATGTGAATGAACAATATTAGCTGATTTGTTTGAGTATTAATTTCATTACTGCTATTAATAAAGGAACAAGTTTTGCCATGGTCATTCTAGTTAATGGTGAGAGCCCTTGAGGGGTCACAACATGTTTTTAATCTGAGTTAAGCTTGGAAAAATGACCAAATGTTTTGTGCCTGTATTTTTAAAAAATATTTTTATTTATTTATTTTTTTGTTTTTCGGCGGACACAACATCTTTGCTTGTATGTGGTGCTGAGGATCGAACCCAGGCTGCACGCATGGCAGGCAAGCGCGCTACCACTTTAGCCACATCCCCAGCCCTAAAAAATATTTTTTTAGTTATCAATGGGATCTTTTATTTTGTTAATTTATATGCAGTGCTGAGGATTGAACCCAGGGCCTCATACATACCAGGTAAGCACTCTACCGATGAGCTACAACTCCTGCCCCCTCTGACTTATTTTTAAAAGTCATGCTTAACATTTTGAGTCAGTCTGTGCTTTAGGGAGCCTTTCACTGGCATTCTAGGAGTCGAAAGTCAAATCAAGTAAGGTTGTAGGATAAGTCTTTTTTTATATATATTTATTTTTTGGCTTTAGGTGGATACAATATCTTTATTTTATTTTTATGTGGTGCTGAGAGAATCGAACCCAGTGCCTCATGCATGCCAGGCGAGTGCGCCACTACTTGAGCCATATCCCCAGCCCCTGTAGGATAGGTCTTACTCCCTTCCTTGACAAGGCCTCTGGGATTTGGAGAGTTCAAGAGAGAGTGAGTGGTCAGGCGTGGTCAGTGCCAGAGGGAGACCAGGTCCTGCTGCCACCTGGAGGTTACACCATGCCCAGAGGATCACAGCTGAGACCACTCAGTGCTGCTCGAGTACCTAGGAGCACTTGGAAATTTACCTCTCCTTTGGAGTCTTGCTGCCTGATCTGCAGAGTGGATGACAGCAAGACATCTCCACAAGCCTGCTGGGACCCTAAAACCTGAGCACTGGATGTCACTGCCCTTGGATTTTAGGGATCAAGCTGAAAAGTGGTTCAGAGGTTTTCATGGGGCACTCTTTCTCTGATCTTTATCCACTGGCCCTGGGGCAACTCATGCCCCCTGCCAATCTCTTTCCACCTGCATGCACTGCCCCAGATCACAGCCCTGGTAGCCCCATCTCTCCAGGCATCCTCTGTTCCAGGAGGCACAAGAATCTTGACACATGACCCTTACTTTTCTGCAGAGTCCCCTGGCAAAGCCCACTCAAGCCAGAGTTTAGGGTCTGCCTGCATTAGGCTCAGGGGCACTGCCTGACAATCCAGTGAAGAAGTTGTCCTGCTCCACTGCAGCTGCCTGGGGCTGGCGGGAGTGAGACTGCCACAGATGACAAGCCTTGATCCTAGTCAATTTGAAAGGCTGAGTTCTGCTGGAACTGCCGAGGGGAGTGCTCAGAATGCCACCTAAATTGGCCTAGCGGCATCTGATAGAACTTCTTCTGAAGCTTTTAAACTGCTCTAGTGAGTCTGTAATGCACAGTGATGGGAAGGAAAAGCATCCCAGCACTGCCCCTGTTCTTGCTCTGCTCTGCTCTTCACCACTGTGCTGAGATCCTCCCAGTCAGTCGGGAGTTCACACTGGAAGTGTGTCTGGTCTGTCTAACGTGAAGTCACACATTACGTAACAAGGGCCGGTAAAATATGTGACACTACTGGAACAGGATTAGCACCTTAGAGCTGCTACAGACAAAAAAAAAATGTGTACACAGTTAATGAAAAATTCCTTGAGTTCAAAGAGGCTGTGACCTTATTTTCCTTCCCCATCACGTCATGACACTGCTTCACATCATCTTACAAGGAAATATATTTGCCTATAAGTACTACCCAGCGATGTAGTACTACCCGTTGAAGAGACTATCAAAATCCAGAGCTAGAAAAGTGGCCTCAAATTATGTAAGAGAATAGATAAACTAAGTTCACCTACCTATCCACTGAACCTAACTATCAAGGACATAGATGCCGTCACTCATTTTATTTCCTATTTCACATTCTCAATAAATCAACTGTGACTTCAAAGAGTAGATTGAGGTCACATTCTCATGAGGCTTCACAAAGGTGACTCCAGTGTCCCTCAGGCACACTTTTTACTTCACCCATCCTTAAGTTAAAAGAAGCATGGTCCTTCATGGCCCACAACTTCTTGGGATAGGTCTTCAGTTAATCCATTCCTGATTGGTGAGTGATTTTCCTTCTACTCATAGTACACACCTGAAACCATCCTTCCAATCAAGTCCAGGTTCTCATCTTTAAGTGACGAAAGGACATTTTCTTTGATTGCTTTCTAATCACACAAATCACTCTTTCCTCCCAGTTATACCCCTCCCCACACTCAGTTGCATCCATTACACTTTCTGTCCATGATCTTGCAATTCTCAATCATCTTACTCCCAATTTCAGACATATTCTCTAATTCACTAATTTTAATACCTCCAGTTTAACTCCTCCACTAGGCCTTTCAGACCTCCAACTTTAATTTCATTAATCCTCAAAAACATCATTCCACTGACTTTCCTAAGTATCTCCGATCACTTTATCCATAAATAAGTCTAGCCTCGGACTTTCACACAAATTACTTTCTCCCCTTGCCAAAAACATGCTTATTTCTCCTGGCAATCAAAACATGCATTCAGGAGTCACATCAGGTCACATTTTTATAAAAGATTTCCCTTTCTTCCCATTTCATCCTAGATACGTATTCTGTCAGAACTCCATCTCATACCTATTACTCTCTGTATGTTTAGTTGAAGAACTTATGGGTTAAAGACTAAATACACATTTTAAATCTTTCTCAGTAACTAAATATAAAGTTTGAGTGGTTATAAGATTATCATAGAGGAATACATATTTTAGTCATTAAGTGCAGGTAGGTTTATCACATAATATTTCATATTGTCCATCTTCTCAAAACCTCACAATCATTTCTATGTTAATTTCCATCTAAAGTATTTCTCTAGACAAAGAGCGTTATTGTAACAATAAGAATAGCTGGCACTACTGAGACATACAGAAAGGAAAGAGTTGACTTGCAGAAGTAGATTTAAATGACAACTGACATTTGGAATATAGGTATAGGGTCTATCTCCAGAGTAGAGGACACATTTGTTTTCTGACCAGGATAATAAACATACTGTCTCTCTGAAGGGTAAAAATTAGACTGCTTTGCTAGTAGCCCCTTAAGATTAGGGAGTTTTCTAAACTGCAAGTTTCTCAGTTGTGACACAAATCCACTGTGTACAAATATCTACAGAGTCACTCAGCACTGCCTGAATCATGGATCTCATAACAGGGGAACTGATGACAACTTGAAGCTCATACTGTTATGCCCGGAGTCCTAAGTATTTTTTCTCTGATCCAGAAGATTCCTGTCTTTCACCAGCATCTATGTTAACTGTGGTAACCTCTCTAAACTGTGACGCTTGTAGTTCCTGACAACTTCTGAATGTTTAGTAAAAGTTAGTCTTTTTAATTAGGAGATTCTAGTTTACAAAATAAAACAGAAGCTCCCACATCAATTCTATACATCTATCACACAATGACATGAACATCAAAAATAATAACTCAAAAGTTCAAGGACTTCATGATCTAATGAAGACAAGCCAAGCTAAGACAAGAGAAATCGGAGCAGTGGTTGCCTTTTAGAGAAAACTTGGGTAAGAAAGGAATGGAAATGCAGAGTTTCCTGGGATGTGGAAAAAATTTTTTAATCTTCACTAGTGTCCTAGTTACAATGATGCCCACAATTGTCAAAATACATCAAGCTGTAAAGTTCATAACTATCTATTTCAATATATGTAAATCATATCTTCATAAGAAAGCATTAAAATTCTAAACATCTAAACACTGAACATGCTGCATCTCCTTTTAGTTTCAGATCAAAATGATTCACAGAAACAAATTATAAATCACTTTCACATAATGCTATTGAATATATTCTGGAGTAAGAACACTTGGACAAATACCCAGATCCTTCAATTACTGGCTGGAGGGTCTCAAGAAACTTCCTTAACCTTTTCACATTTGGGCTTCATAAGCTTTAACAGAAATATAATAGAAATTCTTACCTGTGGTTTTGAGGGCTAAATCAGGTAAGTTAGTAGAGTGCCTACCATACAGAAAACATTCTCTAAAAATTAATTATGATTATTAATTACTTAGAGCATATGTATAATTATATAGGCTTCAAAACAATTAGAACACTTTTGTTAATGCAAAAGAGCAATATTCTTTTAAAAATCTAGAAACTTAAATGTGCACTCATGGACCAGTTATCTATCTGGCACATGTACTCTGCCTCATCATATGATGCCCTCCACCATGTTACAATGTAGCAAGAAGCCCCTCACCAGATACCAAGCAAATGCCAGCACCACGTTCTTGGACTTACCAGCCTTCAGAATAAGGAACTAAATCAACCTTTAGTCATTATTAATTACCTGGTCTCAGGTATTGTTAAAGCAACAGAAAACAGACTATGATACCTTACATAAAATCTGTTACTGTATCTGTAATACATTTCTCATATTTAATATTATTCCACAACAATATTTCCTATATCACTATACATGTATACATGTATAAAAGCTTCACATGGAATCTCATAAAATTGTATAATTTATATGCTTTTATGTTTCAGATAAATAAATATTTTAAAGTATTAGCTCTATTTCATATCTGTTATTATATGTCTGCGATATAAGAAATTTTATTTCCTTAATTGCCATTAGTGGGATAATATTTTTAATATAACAGAAAAAAATAATTAAGTTAATAAAAAATATAAATTCCCAGTAAACAAATAATTTAAGAGCATGGAGAATATTCAAGTATACCGGGTTCATGATTTTAATCTGCCTCTCAGAAAAAAAAAGTTGAAGCAGAATAATAGTGACTACTGAGGGTTTAATTTCTTTGCTTAACAATTACAACACCTGTTGCACAATAGTAATATAACTTAAGAAAATGAGTTGCAGATTTTAAGTGATTGTTTCAAAAAATATTATAATTAAGGGGTATTGTTTTTATTTTAGTATTTAAGCCCTCTTTTTTCACCTTTCTTGTGCATTAGAGTACAAAAACAGTACACCATTTGCTGCACATAGGAAGTGGAAAGAATAGAGACAAAAATCCCACTCAAGCTATGCTAAGAGAGTATTATCAAAAACGTTACACATGCTTCAGTGAGCCACTCTGTGCAGAGGGATGTTGGGGCCGGGTGGGGAGGCATTTTAATTACAACTAAATTCATTGATACCTAAAAAAGCAAAAAGCGATGCATACGCTCACATATGTAAATTCAATGAAGTTCACACTTCCTTTTCTTCTTGCCAGTTCTAAATACTTAATCTAAGAACTTAGCTTGTAATGCACTGCTTGACTCCTCAAACAGAAGAAACTATTTTGTACAAAACCACCTGCTATTGAGAAAAGAATTGTAAGGAATCACTAAAAATAGTTGTGAGTTATCTTTATTGTAAATCATTTTCTCCATTCCTAAGAATTTTCAGATTTGAAGTCAAGACAAATGAATTCTTTATCTAGGGCAACTCTCCTAAAACTGATGACTTGCTTTTTAACCTAGAAATGTGTCAAAGTTTCTGACTTGCCATTAAGTTTCCTAGGTTCCTCAGTATAAAGTCAGGAGAGGATTTACTATGTTTCAAGGAGGGGGGATGCATTACTGACAAATGGCTCGCTTAAGGCTTTGCAGAAAACAAATCATGATATAGTTCTCTGCCCAAAGCCATGGCTTCTGCCAAACTTTTCTGTCCTTGACACAAACTCCAGGCATCTGAGCCTAAGGTGGCCCAGCACACCACCTTCTAAAGTGGCTTCAAAAGGAGGAAGAGAAACACATGGTGTAGTGTTTGGAAGAGCAGGCCACGCTAAAGTTTGCAGATGAGTGTTTTTAAAACTTGGAAAGGATGAAATGATGGGGGGGCGGTGACTAAAGGATAAATGGAGGAATATACTAAGTTGACTGATGGAAAAATGCCATATAATTAATATACTATTTCTCACTAAATGAATATAGAATTAATTATGATTTCAATAAAGAGAGTGATATTATAATTTCGAGAGAGAGAGAGAGAGAAATGAAAATATGTCCTCTAGGTGCTGTCCCCTCAAGAACAAAACGAACCACGAGGAGGATCCCAGTGACCATCTTAAGAGCCAGGATTGCAAAATAGAAAAGAACTATGCATTCAACTTTTGCAGAAAAGAAAAGCAGAGGACAAGCGCGGAGGAGGCTCAGCCGCCACAGGACATTTGGCTGGGCTCTGCCACCTAAGAGTCAACCTTCCGCTCTGGCTGTGGGCCTGCTGCTCCGAGCCTGCGACGGCGGCAGCAAGGGCGAGAAGCCTAGAGCCTGCAGCACAGACTCCAGCAGCGGCCACCATGGCAGCGGCGAAGACAAGCATGGCCTCCTCAGCAGCGGGCGTGCAGTGCATGAAGGCAAGCAGGAGGACTCTGGGCAGCAGCCGGCCAGGCCGCCTCCATAAACCGGTGCCCCATTCACGGAGGCCCCGGCTGACTCTGAAATGTGTGGAAGTTTGTGACACACGCTTCCGCCTTGGCCTTGGTGCTGTTGCGTGCCCTGGAGGTGGTGTGGCTCTGTGAGGAATAGGAAAAGATGTAAGAAAAACAATAGATGGTTTAAAAAAAAGTGATGGAAAATTTTGAATCCAGAGTTAAATTCACAAAAGATTTGCAGAAAATGAGTGATGCTGCAGGTGATATTGTTGAATTTAAAAGTGACTTTGAATTTAAAGCCAAACAACGAATTTCTCAAAAACCTCATTCCAAACAAAATCTTCAAATATTTTTGAAGCAAATTTTGCATATGAAGTAAAATCTGAGGATTTGCTTGCTGATAAGAAACTGTGGGCTCGACTTGAAGAACTAGAGAGATAAGAAGAATTGCTGGGTGAACTAGATAGTAAGCCAGATACTGTGACTGCAAGTGGAGAAGACCCAGCCTCTTCTAAAGTGGAGAAGGAAGATCAAAACACAAATGTGAATGTGATACATCAAGAAAAAAAACTCCCTTACCCCCAGCAGTTATCATTAGGATGTTACACATTCAGAACAATTCAATGGACAATTGACTAGTCAGTTGAACTCTTCAGTAAATGGTTCAAGTTTTTGTCAGAGTAATGAAGAAGATGATGAAGACAACAGTCATGATGGTGATAATGAAAACGACCATAATGCTTTAAGGATTGGAGATTATTCTGTACCAAAAATATATTTTCCTCATATGGTTGAACCTAAGAGGATTCGAATAAATACTGGAAAAAAAAATACCACTTTAAATTCAGTGAAAAGAAAGAAGTCAAATGTAAAGGAAAGAACAACTCTGGAAGAGTGGTCATTCTTCTCAAGAGCTTCCTACAATCAGAACTCCTGCTGACATTTACAGAGTCTTTGTTGATGTTGTGAATGGAGAATATGTTCCTATTCTGAAGTCTCAAAGCAGAGAAAATAGTGTTTTTAGGGATATCAATGAAAGTAGTGATGCTGAATTTGACAATAAGAGGAATTTTTGAGGAGTATTAGCTGTGAAGAAGCCAATTGCAGTGACACCAGTGAAAGCATTTTAGAAGAAGAACCACAAGAAAATCATCAGAATAAACTTTTCCCATTATCAGGAGCACCTGAGACTTTTTCTGGAACTGTAATAGAAAAAGAATTTTTATCCTCTTTAACACCACACCCAGTCATTGCTCATCCTGTACTAACCATTCTGGAACAAAAAGAAATTCTGTCAGAAGTATCAGAATAAACTGCCAAAAGGGTTTCAAAGTTCAAAGCTGCCATATTTCAACAGAAAAACTAGGAAATGGGAGTTTGCAACCTAAAACCTAGTTGTGAATTTTTAAAATGTATAAGCAAAATATGTTACATGTACTTTGAAATAAGGTGTTTTGAATTGGTTTGGTAGCAAGTTCTCATATTCTTATCAGTGATATTACAAAAACCAAAGTAAATGTTGGAATACAGTAATATTCAGCTTGTTTTGTGAATTCTCTTACTACTAAGTTGACCTTATAATTTTGAATTATTTTTCAAAGAACACAGTTCGTACACATTGCTTTTGTGTTTTAAACTAAATACAAGCAGTTTTGCACCAGCTGTGATATTGTGTGTGCCATATGGACCATTTAAAAGAATCTTTTACGATATCAAATAGATTCAACAATTATATTACCTGCTTTTGCATTTTAAAGGCACTTTAAAAAAATCTACTTCCCTCATAGGTTTCCTAAGCTAGGTGGCATTTTAAAAGAAAGAAAGAAAAACAAACAAACAAATACACAAAAACCTCTTTCCTTTGAATGTCATACTGTAATCTTTCAGACAGAAAGCTGCACCTACCCAGATCTGGATCATGCTTGACTCCAGGGGAATGATGAAAACTGGGGGTTAGTTGTGGCCTACATGATGGAGAAGTGTGCTCCTGAAAATTGCTACTGGGAGGACCACCTGCCTTCTACACGCAACACAGGGTTTTGGCTGCCTGGAAGCCCTTGGATGTGTGCTTATGTATTAGTGAGCAGCAGGAGAGTGGGAGGCAGTGGAGCTTTCAGAAAGGGGAAGAGGTAGAATGCAGAGCCCTGTCAGGACAGGGTTCATGTTGGGGTTAGGCTAGTGTGTGTTGGGAGTGCAAGGAGGGGAAGCAGTGGGAGGCAGTGCAGGGGCTACTGGATGAGGCGTAGCAATTTAAGTCTGGGAATTGACTGAGTGATCTTTACAGAGGTTAGAGAATGCCAAGCTTGGGGACACATACCCAGTAGGGATGTGTGTCCTTAAAGATGTAGGCCCTGCACCTGGGAGTGAGGTAGGGTCACTGAAGGGTGGGAGAGTTGTTTCATGGTGACTGCTTGTGAGCATTGGTTAGAGAGGAACTTCCTTTTCTTATTAAACATATCAAAATAGCAAATATGAAATCCAGGTTCTGAAAATCATTTGGCAATGTTTTTTTTTTTTTTTCTCTTCTCGATTAGGAGTCTCCTTCAAACTTGTAACTTTTTCACCAATAAGTTCTAGATGGTTGGTAGAGTGTCATTGTTTTGTATACAAATGAGTCCTATAATTTAAAACAAGCTTACCTTTCCCAAAGTACTTTTTGTATCTCTTCTGGTACTTTGAAGTTTATTAAACAATGTCTTTCCACTGACATTTGGCATCAATTTGTGCAAGCTGAATACTCAGTACCTTTGCTGTCTGTCCCATTCAATTTGTTTTAAGGCTCATCCATATTAAGAACTACCTTGCCACTGCAATGTTGAATATTCAGGTGTCCTGGTGTAAATGCCAGCATGTTGAACTTTGTACCCCCAATCCCCGGACAACCACAGCATGCCAAGATGGAGGATCATACCTTATTGAGACCTACATCTCCAGGAGCAAAGCCTCTTTCCTGTTTTTGCATGAGGGGAAGAAGAAGCCCTCAATGCTGGAAGCTGGCTTCTGAGCTTGAATCAGGGAGGCCCAGCAATTGAATGGTGAGATACTTCATGAGCAGGAATAGTGTCTGGACCTTCTAAGAGTCCCTGCAGTGTAGGCCTTGCATCAGTGGGAAAGCCTCCCTAAAATTTCACAGGTTGCTTCTCTGAGAGCTCAGCTGTATGTCTGAAGTAAGTGAGGTTGTGGATGCATTGATCAGCACCATGAAGTGTACCTTCTCAAAGTCACAAGGAGAAGGAGAAAAAGGAAAGACCAATATCTAAGATAAGTGTTGTTAAGAAATGGATGCATAGTGCTAGTCTGACTTACTCATATATTGAGGTTTGGGTTTGAGGGAACAGGAAGTTGTTCTGACCAAGAAAGTAGAAGCTGTGAATGGATGGGGTCTTTGTATTTTTGGAAAAGTAGAATTGTCTGTTGATTGGCCTTTGGCTAAAACCATGCACCCCATTTTCCAGAAACAGGCCTTATGATGATGACCCTGGTAGGTAATCACTGTGTGTGTGAGTATTACATAATGTGGCATGAACTATGCTGATGGTGACATCGGCTTTCTGCTCATAAACCATTATCCATCTTTGCCTGTTTTGGTAACTCTATTTGGAGATGTGGAAGTTCTTGCAGCACTGCTTGCTGTTCAAGACATGATGTTGTTTGTCCTGGTGCATCAGTAGCTGATCAGAGCTGACTGTGTCCTTGCATCTGTATTGGAAAACCAGCCTTTGACCATGGACTTGAGGTTATTTGAGGAAAAAAGCTGTAACATACTGCAGAATTAGACCAAAACCAAAGATAGCAAAATGGATATTGATATTGTACTTGGGATAGAAATGTAAAAACCCAACAATCTACCAACAAATGGGAAAACCATGACTGAAGTGAAGAAAGTGAGGAGTTATGGGATTCTTCTGAATCACCACTCCACTCACATCCCTCCACTCACTCACTGCACTCTGTACTGCTTCTGGGGACTTATGAATAAATTCTCTTCATAGCCTCAGTTGATACATGTGCAATGTACCTTTCCTCTGGCACTTAAATCATCTGCTGTTTTTTAGGACATAGACTTTTGTTTTTAATTTAGGACATCATTGAGAGAGAATTCTCAGAAGCTTCAGAGCATTTTTATTTATTCCAAAGTACATTTCATCTTGTAGCTACTGCTTTACCCTCTTTCATCTTTGTAACCAGTCATGTGGCTCATCACTGTGTGAACTCCTTTCTATTTTAATGTTTTCCCATTTGTTCTTCATTTTGCTCCCTAGCTTTTGCATAGGAGACAAAACATTCAAAACTTTTCATTCTGTGTCTGGATTATTTCTTTGATCATGTCATTTCTTGTTCCATTCATAATTTTGCTGGTTATAGTAGTTATGGTTGGAAAGTGTTTCCTTTCAAAGCTTGGAATATTTCATTCCAAGCCCCCTTGATTTTAGAGTGTGAGGTGAGAAGTTTGAACTGAGGCTTATAAACATAAGTATAATTAAATTTATACAAACAAATATAAATTTATACAAATGTGACTTAATGTTTTTCTTGTGTATCTTTTACTATTTTTCCTTATTTTCATTGTTGAGTCCTTTGATTATAATATGTCTTGCAGAGCTGCTTTTTATCTTAATCTTTTTTTTTTCCTTTGGGATTCAGTATGGATCTTGTGTCTATATGTCTATCTTATTTTTAATGTTTAATTTTTTTTCTAGTGCTATTTGATCAAAAAGGTTAATTCCATTAGTCTGAATCTCTATGTTCTTCTTCACCTTTTGCCAACATTTTCTATTTGACCTTGAGCCCAAAACAGTGGTTTTTGCCAACCATGTACTGAAAGTTTTGAAAATGTGAGCAAAAATAGACTTTCCTTCTTAAAATTGTTTTCTGGTATATTAGTCATATTAATAGATAATTATTAACAGGAAAGGATATACTTTTTATCAAATTTTGAGCTTTTGTTTTCTTTCAGTTTATTCTTTTCTAGGCTTAAAGGCTATTTTGAAGTGGAACTTAATGTTTCTCAATTTTATATATTAAGATTTACATTTTCATTTATACCAGTTTGCTTCAATGTGAGTTTCTCTTCAAAGTAAAATTTAAAAAAAAATTAATGAGACTATAAATTTGATCCATTAGATCCTCCAGAAAATATTCTTATTTAATATGCATAAACTTAACTCAAATGATTTGGAGAGTTCTTCAGGCTGGGCTACTTGATTTGAAGAGAAGAAAAATTTAAATTAAAAGTTTCAAGTTATAAATGCATTTTTGGCTGGAAGGAAGATGGCTGCGAAAGGAGTGCAGCACTCCCGTGTACTGCGTCACTGAGCAGGAAAAAGACAAGGTAGAATGGATAAAAGCTAGCTTGTTAGGAATTTCCAGCAAAATTGGGGTGCTCCGAAACCTAGAGGAAGGATTTCCATTGCATAAGGACCTGCTACTGGAGCTCAAACGCGAGAGATTTGTCCACACGGAGGGTCACGCTGCGTATGCAGCAAATCGCCCTGCGGCCAGAGTCTGCGGCGCTCGCTGGGAAAGGACGCTCTTTCAGCTATAGATCAGCGGGGAAAACTTAAGGGCCCCTCCCAGCTCTCCTGTGAGCGCAATAGCCAGACCGAGGGCGGCACGGAGCCGGCGGGAGCCGCGGCTTCGGCAACGGAGCCGGCGGCAGAGGCGGCTGCGGCGAGGGAGCCGGCGGCAGCGGCGGCTGCGGCGAGGGAGACGGCGGCAGCGGCGGCTGCGGCGAGGGAGACGGCGGCAGCGGCGGCTGCGGCGAGGGAGCCGGCGGGAGCTGGGGCTGCGGCGAGGGAGCCGGTGGCAGCCGGGGCAGCGGCACGGGAGCCGGCCGGAACCGGCGGGAGCCGCAGCAGCGGCGCGGGAGCCGGTGGGAGCCGCGGCGGTGCTGGCACAAGAGCCGGCGGGAACCGCGCGGCGCGGGACTCCCAGCTACCGCTCCCACCAGTGCTGACAACTGAGGTCTCTTGCACCGACTCGCCTTGGCATGGGACTCACGGCTACAGCTCCCACCGGTGCTGACAACTGAGGTCTCTTGCATCAGATACGGGGGCGTGGCTACCAGAAGGTAAGCAAGTTTGCTGGGGGTGCTCAGCCCCAAGATCTACAAACTAAGGGCCTGAGGGAGGCAAACAAGGAGAGTGTGCCCAGGCACTAATGAAACAGCTGCTCCACGTGTGTGCAAGGTAGGCAGAACTGTGACCACCGACAAAACAGGTCCAGTGGACTGCCAGACACATCGCTCAGGTTGGGGGAGGGGCAGAGCCGCCGGGCGCCTGCAAGTTACGCAGACCTGCGAATCACCAGCTGATCAGACCCAGCAACCGCGGAGCAGCAGAGCCACCCCGGGCCTGCAAGGTAGGGGCACTTGCCACCCACTGGCAGGTCAGGCCCAACAAATTGCGGAGGGGCACAGCTGCCCCACGAGCCTGCTAGGTAGGCAGAACCCTGACTACCAACAGAACAGGCCCAGAGGCCGGCCAGACACATCGCCCCGCCCCAGTTGGGGGAGGGGCAGAGCCGCTGGGCGCCTGCAAGTTACACAGACCTGCGACTCACCAACAGATCAGGCCCAGCAACCGCGGAGCGGCAGAGCCACCCCCGGGCCTGCAAGGAAGGCGCACTTGCCACACACCAGCAGGTCAGGCCCAACAAACTGCGGAGGGGCACAACTGCCCCACGAGCCTGCTAGGTAGGCAGTACCCTGACCACCAACAGAACAGGCTCAGAGGACGGCCAGACACATCGCCCCGCCCCGGTTGGGGGAGGGGCAGAGCCGCCAGGTGCCTGCAAGGTAGGCAAACCTGCGTCTCACCAGCATATCAGGCCCAGCAACCAGCGGAGCGGCAGAGCTACCCCCGGGCCTGCAAGGTAGGTGCACTTGACACCCATTGGCAGGTTAGGCCCAGCAACTCTCGGAGGGACACAGCTGCTCCACGCACGTGCAAGGTAGGCGGAACCGTGACCACTGACAAAACAGGCCCAGTGGCCCGCCAGATACATTGCCCCAGTTGGGGGAGGGGCAGAGCCGCCACCAGCGCCTTTTAGGTAGACAGACCTGCAACCAACAGACAGAACAGGCCTAGTGGCCAGCGGAGGGGCAAAGCCACTGCTCACGCCTGCAAGGTAGACGGACCTGTGACCACCGAAAGAACAGGCCCATCGAAAGTACAGGCACAGCGGCCTCCCGGCGTGGTAGGCACATTGCCTCAATTGGAGGAGGGGAAGAACCACCGCCAAAGCCTGCGAGGGAGACTTTGCAGCTATACAAGAGCAATATAAATATATAGGGGGAAAAATCAATAACACAACAGTTTCACCAAGCAGAAAGAAACGCGATCAATATGAAAAGACAAGGAAAGAAAGGACCACAAGCAATGCAGGTCAACTCAACTTTAGAAGAGGTAATTTCTGCAGCAGATGGGATGTCAGATAAAGAATTCAGGATATACATGCTTCAGATGATCTGGAGTCTCAAGGAAGACATTAGACAGCAAAATCAGTCAATGAAAGACCACTTCGACCACTTTGACAATCAATTACATAAACAAATCCAAGAAGTAAAAGATCAATTATACAGGGAGATAGAGGTTATAAAAAACAAACAAACAGAAATCCTGGAAATGCAGGAAACAATAAACCAACTTAAAAACTCAATTGAGAATACTACCAGCAGAGTAGAACACTTAGAAGATAGAACATCAGACAATGAAGACAAAGTATTTCAACTGGAGAAGAACATAGACAGCTCAGCAAAGCTGTTAAGAAACCATGAGCAGAACATTCAAGAAATATGGGATAACATAAAGAGACCAAACTTAAGAGTCATTGGGATACAGGAAGGTACTGAGGTCCATACCAAAGGAATGAGCAATCTATTCAACGAAATAATACGAGAAAACTTCCCAGACTTGAAGAATGAGACAGAATCCCAAATCCTAGAAGCCTACAGGACGCCGAATGTGCAAAATCATAAGAGATCCACACCTAGACACATTATAATGAAGATGCCCAACATACAGAATAAGGAGAGAATTTTAAAAGCTACAAGAGAAAGGAAGCAGATTACATTTAGGGGTAAACCAATCAGGATAACAGCTGATCTTTCAACACAGACTCTCAAAGCTAGAAGATCCTGGAATAACATATTTCAAACACTGAAAGAAAAGGGGTTCCAACCAAGAATTGTGTATCCCGCGAAATTAAGCTTCAGGATGGAAGATGAAATTAAAACCTTCCATGATAAACAAAAGTTAAAAGAATTTGCAGCTAGAAAACCATCTCTTCAAAACATCCTTGGCAAAATATTACAGGAAGAGGAAATGGAAAATATCAATGAAAACCAACAGCGGGAGGTAGTACAGTAAAGGGGGGGGGGAATAATCAAAGAGGAAAACAAACCATGTTTAGTAACATAAATAAACAAATATGGCTGGAAGAACAACCCATATCTCAATAATAACCCTAAATGTTAATGGCTTAAACTCACCAATTAAGAGACACAGGCTAGTAGAATGGATCACAAAACAAGACCCAACAATATGCTGCCTTCAGGAGACACATTTGATAGGAAAAGACATACATAGACTGAAGGTGAAAGGTTGGGAAAAATCATATCACTCATATGGACTTCGGAAACAAGCAGGAGTGTCCATACTCATATCAAATAAAATAGATTTCAAGCCAAAGTTAATCAAAAGGGATGAAGAGGGACACTACATACTTCTTAAGGGAACCATACACCAACAAGACATAACAATCATAAATATATATGCCCCAAACAATGGTGCAGCTATGTTCATCAAACAAACTCTTCTCAAGTTCAAGAGTCTAATAGACCACCATACAATAATCATGGGAGACTTCAACACACCTCTCTCACCACTGGACAGATCTTCCAAACAAAAGTTGAATAAGGAAACTGTAGAGCTCAATAACACAATTAATAACCTAGACTTAATTGACATATATAGAATATACCACCCAACATCAAGCAGTTACACTTTTTTCTCAGCAGCACATGGATCCTTCTCAAAAATAGATCATATATTATGTCACAGGGCAACTCTTAGACAATATAAAGGAGTAGAGATAATACCATGCATCTTATCTGACCATAATGGAATGAAATTGAAAATTAACGATAAAAGAAGTAAGGAAAAATCATGCATCACCTGGAGAATGAACAATAGGTTACTGAATGATCAATGGGTTATAGAAGACATCAAGGAGGAAATTAAAAAATTCTTAGAGATAAATGAAAACACAGACACAACATATCGGAATCTATGGGACACATTGAAAGCAGTTCTAAGGGGAAAATTTATTGCATGGAGTTCATTCCTTAGAAAAAGAAAAAACCAACAAATAAAGGATCTAATACTTCAACTCAGAATCCTAGAAAAAGAAGAGCAAAACAACAGCAAAAGAAGTAGAAGACAAGAAATAATTAAAATCAGAGCTGAAATTAATGAAATCGAAACGAAAGAAACAATTGAAAAAATTGACAAAACTAAAAGTTGGTTCTTTGAAAAAATAAATAAAATCGACAGACCCTTAGCCACGCTAACGAAGAGAAGAAGAGAGAGAACTCAAATTACCAGCATACGGGATGAAAAAGGCAATATCACAACAGACACTTCAGAAATACAGAAGATTATCAGAAACTATTTTGAATCCTTATACTCCAATAAAATAGAAGATAGTGAAGG
This sequence comes from Callospermophilus lateralis, assembly GCF_048772815.1. Lineage (NCBI taxonomy): Eukaryota > Metazoa > Chordata > Mammalia > Rodentia > Sciuridae > Callospermophilus > Callospermophilus lateralis. The sequence goes on along the minus strand of NW_027514584.1, from coordinate 751,040 downwards.
CATCGATAAATTTCTTAAGTCATATGATTTGCCCAGATTGAGTCAGGAGGATATTGACAACCTAAACAGACCAATATCAATTGAGGAAATAGAAGATACCATCAAAAGACTACCAACTAAGAAAAGCCCAGGACCGGATGGGTATACAGCAGAGTTTTACAAAACCTTTAAAGAAGAACTAATACCAATACTTTTCAAGCTATTTCAGGAAATAGAAAAAGAGGGAGAACTACCAAATTCATTCTATGAGGCCAACATCACCCTGATTCCTAAACCAGACAAAGACACTACAAAGAAAGAAAACTACAGACCAATATCTCTAATGAACCTAGATGCAAAAATCCTCAATAAACTTCTGGCGAACCGGATACAAAAACATATCAAAAAAATTGTGCACCATGATCAGGTAGGATTTATCCCTGGGATGCAAGGCTGGTTCAATATACGGAAATCAATAAATGTTATTCACCACATCAATAGGCTTAAAAATAAGAACCATATGATCATCTCGATAGATGCGGAAAAAGCATTCGACAAAGTACAGCATCCCTTTATGTTCAAAACTCTAGAAAAAATAGGGATAACAGGAACATACCTCAATATTGTAAAAGCAATCTATGCCAAGCCTCAGGCTAGCATCATTCTGAATGGAGAAAAACTGAAGGCATTCCCTCTAAAATCTGGAACAAGACAGGGATGCCCTCTCTCACCACTTCTGTTCAACATAGTTCTCGAATCACTGGCCAGAGCAATTAGACAGACGAAAGAAATTAAAGGCATAAAAATAGGAAAAGAAGAACTCAAATTATCACTATTTGCAGATGACATGATTCTATACCTAGCAGACCCAAAAGGGTCTACAAAGAAACTATTAGAGCTAATAAATGAATTCAGCAAAGTGGCAGGCTATAAAATCAACACGCATAAATCAAAGGCATTCCTGTATATCAGTGACAAATCCTCTGAAATGGAAATGAGGACAACCACCCCATTCACAATATCCTCAAAAAAAATAAAATACTTGGGAATCAACCTAACAAAAGAGGTGAAAGACTTATACAATGAAAACTACAGAACCCTAAAGAGAGAAATAGAAGAAGATCTTAGAAGATGGAAAAATATACCCTGTTCATGGATAGGTAGAAGTAACATCATCAAAATGGCGATATTACCAAAAGTTCTCTATAGGTTTAATGCAATGCCAATCAAAATCCCAACGGCATTTCTTGTAGAAATAGAGAAAGCAATCATGAAATTCATATGGAAAAATAAAAGACCCAGAATAGCAAAAACAATGCTAAGCAGGAAGTGTGAATCAGGCGGTATAGCTATACCAGACTTCAAACTATACTACAGAGCAATAGTAACAAAAACAGCATGGTACTGGTACCAAAACAGGCGGGTGGACCAATGGTACAGAATAGAGGACACAGAAACCAATCCACAAAACTACAACTATCTTATATTCGATAAAGGGGCTAAAAGCATGCAATGGAAGAAGGATAGCATCTTCAACAAATGGTGTTGGGAAAACTGGAAATCCATTTGCAACAAAATGAAACTGAATCCCTTTCTCTCGCCATGCACAAAAGTTAACTCAAAGTGGATCAAGGAACTTGATATCAAATCAGAGACATGGCGTCTGATAGAAGAAAAAGTTGGCTATGATCTACATACTGTGGGGTCGGGCTCCAAATTCCTCAATAGGACACCCATAGCACAACAGTTAATAACTAGAATCAACAAATGGGACTTACTCAAACTAAAAAGTTTTTTCTCAGCAAAAGAAACAATAAGAGAGGTAAATAGGGAGCCTACGTCCTGGGAACAAATCTTTACTCCTCACACTTCAGACAGAGCCCTAATATCCAGAATATACAAAGAACTAAAAAAATTAGACAATGAGATAACGAATAACCCAATCAACAAATGGGCCAAGGACCTGAACAGAAATTTCTCAGAGGAGGACATACAATCAATCAACAAGTATATGAAAAAATGCTCACCATCTCTAGCAGTCAGAGAAATGCAAATCAAAACCACCCTAAGATACCATCTCACTCCAGTAAGATTGGCAGCCATTAGGAAGTCAAACAGCAACAAGTGCTGGCGAGGATGTGGGGAAAAGGGTACTCTTGTACATTGCTGGTGGGACTGCAAATTGGTGCGGCCAATTTGGAAAGCAGTATGGAGATTTCTTGGAAAACTCGGAATGGAACCACCATTTGATCCAGCTATTCCCCTACTCGGTCTATTCCCTAAAGACCTAAAAAGAGCACACTATAGGGACACTGCTACATCCATGTTCATAGCAGCACAATTCACAATAGCAAGACTGTGGAACCAACCTAGATGCCCTTCAATAGACGAATGGATAAAAAAAATGTGGCATTTATACACAATGGAGTATTACTCTGCATTAAGAAATGACAAAATCATAGAATTTGGAGGGAAATGGATGGCATTAGAGCAGATTATGCTAAGTGAAGCCAGCCAATCCCTTAAAAACAAATGCCAAATGTCTTCTTTGATATAAGGAGAGTAGCTAAGAACAGAGTAGGGACAAAGAGCATGAGAAGAAGATTAACATTAAACAGGGATGGGAGGTGGGAGGGAAAGGGAGAGAGAAGGGAAATTGCATGTAAATGGAAGGAGACCCTCAGGGGTATACAAAATTACATACAAGAGGAAGTGAGGTGAAAGGAGGAAAAATATAAGGGGGAGAAATGAATTACAGTAGAGGGGGTAGAGAGAGAAGAGGGGAGGGGAGGGGGGAGGGGGGATAGTAGAGGATAGGAAAGGCAGCAGAATACAACAGACACCAGAATGGCAATATGTAAATCAATTGTTGTGCAAATGATGTGATTCTGCAATCTGTATATGGGGTAAAAATGGGAGCGCATATCCCACTTGAATCAAAGTGTGAAATATGATATATCAAGAACTATGTAATGTTTTGAACAACCTACAATAAAAATTAATTAAAAAAAAAAAAAAAAAAAAAAAAATAAATGCATTTTTGAACCAACTTATATCCTCCTCAGCTATAATGGTGGTTATATTTTGTGATTTGTTAACCACCTGTGGGAAATTTCACTGAGATGTTCCAATTATTATCTTGCAATTATCATTTTAATATTAAGTGACATTTTTCTCAGGACAAATCATAAGTATGTTTTCCACTGATATTTTGAGAGTCATAGTATGGTAGTAGAAACAAATGTGACTCCATTTTGTTTTATGACTTCATCCTGTAAAACAACCATGCCAAGTAGAAGAGTCATGAATAGAGCAAGATGTTCCTTTCCTTTTGCAATAGAAACCTTTAAGAACACGGAACTACCTAATGGGGCATTGTTTCAGTAACTAGGGTAACGGGGCTCTGTTTCTGTAACTGGGGTGACTGGGATAACTGTGATTGGTTAGGCTTCCCTCCGCTTGACTGCACTGTCCCGCTTCTGTAATCTGGCATGCTTGCATTGGCTAGACCCCCCAAACATCCCTTTTGTGGTTTTCAGGCTTATAAGCAGTGTCCTTGCAATTGTTCAGGGCTGATCAGGGGAACAGCTTTATGTTCTGGTCAGCCACCACCAGTGTGCTTCAATAAAGGCTTGATTTGATTACACGTGAGTGGTCTGGAAGTCAGTTTATGAATCTCTGGGACGAAGCTTTAACTATAACAATAGTCACTACACAGTTTTCAAATAACAGATATTTTTACCTCTAAATCTATTTCCTGACAGGGTAAAGTTAGTAAATGTTGCATGGATTTGTATGGAAAACTGATTAACTGTACCCAATGGGCAATATAAACATTTGATCATGTATTTGAATCACAAATATCAAGGTAATTTCTACTGTAGATGTAATAAAATGAGATTTTGAATCACTCCTTCTTCATACTTATAAACCATTCTTTTAAAAATGATTGTAGTAGAGTGAGATTATTTTAATAAAACTCTTAAACTTCTATAAGCTTCTGAATTACAGTTGAGTGGCATTCCTTTGTCATCCATTAACATATGACACAGAGTGAGAATTCAGTAATGAACTTTCCTATGGTTAGTAGTATGATTGATATTGGTGTAGAAATGGAGGATTTGTCCTTGAACCATGAATGTTCTTCATTAGGGAGTAAATACTCATATAATTAGATACCTATAACTATAAGCTACCATACTTCTATATTATGATATGTAAGTAAGTAGTTTTATTTTGGCATTATAAGACATATGGGTAATGTTACTTTTTTGGTTTTCTATTTTTGATTCTTATTCCTTTGTTATTCAGAAAATTCTTTAGCACCTACTTTGCATTTAGAACTATTTTGGATGCTGGAAAATATATAATAGCAGTTTTATTTGGTATTTTATTTTTTATTTTCAAGATTGTAAAGGATGTCTATCCCTTTCTGTTTTAGGACATGAATGTATCTGTAGAGATTTCAAAATGGGGTTAAAATAAATAAATGACCCAACCCAAAAGCACTTAAGTTAGAAAACCACAAGCCATTCTATAAAGGGCATGAATCATACTGTCTTTAATTAAGTGGGTCTATGTTTAGAAGGCCAGAGGCTCATCCTGTTTATGAATAGGTTTAGTTATTTTGTGAGTCTTGAGTATTGTTATCGATCTATCTATGTATATATTTAGTAAAGCAATATACATATATGCAGAAATACTTATAAATAAATGTATATGTACAGAATATGGCTTCCAAGAGACAGAGGGACATAAAATGATTATAGGTATTTGTAGATTTTTAAGCTGAAACATAATCAGTGCCAATTGGCTTTTATTTTTCTTTACACATTTTTAATTTGTGCATTATAATTGTACATAACAAGATTTTTTGTTACATATTTATATATGCACACAATTTAACAATATAATTTGGCCAATATTGCTTCCCAGCACTTCTCCCCTCCCTGCATACCTCCCACCCCTTGGTATTTTTCTCTAATTATCTCCCTTTGATTTTCCAGAGATCATCTCCACACACCATTCTTTTCCTTTTTCCTCTCTTACTTGCACATATGAGAGAAAGCATATGATCCTTGACCTTCTGAGTTTGACTTATTTTGTTTAATATTATGGTCTCCACCCATTTTTCTGCAAATGACATAATTTCATTTTTTATGATTGAATAAACTTTCATATTATCTCACCTCTGTTTGGATTCCTAGCGTTAGGCACACAGGGAAGCTAATTTTAGTCCATCATATTGATAATAGTATGATTGATATTGGTGTAGAAATGGAGGATCTGTCCATGAACCATAAATGTTCTTCATCAGGGAAGAACACCTCTAATTCTTTCACCTCCAATTTTGCTGTTCCTTCCATGTGCCTGCCGTGATCCTTGTGGTTGATCTTTCATCTTTGTGGTGGAGTAGTATAACTTGCCATAAGGATGAAGGATTCTAAGCCAGAGAAGTAAACAGATGGCTGTAGAGGGAATTCCATTAGTTTGACTCCATGTCCATCACCTTTTTTCTTGAGAAGCATGGGTGCCAATTTTAAGCCAGAAAAATGTCTGCATCACAATATTTTGTATACAATTCTATATGTAGTATAATTTTGACAAATTATTTGACTTTTTCCATTTCTTCTGTTTGGGAATATGTTAGAATTTTAATAAGTTTCTAATGAAATATTTGGATTGCATCAGGTGGTTTCTAATGCTGCTTTCATATTTGATACACCTTTTAAACTTTTCCAGTTATTTTATATGTGCTTTTTTTTCCCTGAGCACCTAAAAACATTTTTTAATTCATTCTATTTAGTTATCCATGGCAGTGGAATGCACTTTGACACATCATACATAAATGAGTATAAATTCTCATTCTTCTGGTTGTACATGACATAGACTCACACTGGTCATGTAGTCATATATGCACATAGCGTGATTATGTCAGATCCATTCTGCTATTCTTCCTACCTCCATTCTTCTTCCCCTCCCTTCACTCCTCTCTGCCTGATCCACAGTATCTCTGTTCTTCCCTATGTGCTCCAAGCCTTACTGTCAATTAGCATCTAAAAATCAGTGAAAACATTTGGCCTTTGGTTCTTTGGGATTAGCTAATTTTGCTTAGCATGGTATTCTCCTGCTCCATTCATTTACCACCAAATGCCATAATTCATTCTTCTTTAAGGCTGAGTAATATCTGGTTGTGTATGTATACCATGTTTTCTTTATTAATTCATCTGTTGAAATGCACTTAGATAGGTTTCATAGTTTAGCTATAACATTGATGTGGCTGCATCACTGTAGTATGCTGATTTTAAATCCTTTGGTTATAAACTGAAAAGAGGGATAACTGGGTAAATTTCAAGTTTTCTGAGGAATCTTTATACTGCTTTCCATACTGATAATTTGGAAATTTGCCTCCCCACCAGCAAGGAATGATTGTACCTTTTTCCCTACATCATGACCAATATTTATTTTTGATTGTATTCTTGATAATTGCCATTATGACTGGAGTGAGATGCAATCTCAATGAAGATTTTACTTGCATTTTTGTAATTACTAGAGTTGAATATTTTTTAATATATTTGTTGATTGTATTTTTTCTTCTTCACAGTGTCTTTTCAGATCCTTAGTCCATTTACTGATTGGGTCATTGTTGTTGTTATTATTATTATTATAATTATTATTATTGTTGTTGTTGTTGTTGCAAAGTTTTTGAGTTCTTCATATATTCTGGAGATTCATGCTGTATCTGAAGTGCATGTGGTAAAGATTTTCTCCCTTTCAGTATGCTTTCCTTCATATTATTGTTTCTTATGCTGAGAAGAAGTTTAAAAGTTGCTTCTTTGATTCTATCCCATTTATTTATTCTTGATTTTACATCTTGTGCTTTATGAGTCTTGTTAAGAAAATAAGTTCCTAAGGTGGCATGATGGAGATTTGGGCCTACATTTTCTTCAGTTAGTTGCAGGGTCTCTAGGGTTCTAGTGCCTAAGTCCTTGACCCACTCTGAGTTTTGTGTAGGATGAAAAGTAGAGGTTTAATTTGATTTTGCTACATGTGTATTTCTAGTTTTTTTAGCACCATATGTTGAAGATGGTATCTTTTCTCCAGTGTATATTTTGGACCCATCTTCTAATATTAGATAACTGTATTTATGTGGGTTTTTTTACTGTTTATTTTGTTTTTGCCATTGTTCTGTGAGTCTGCTTTGGTGCCAGTACCATGCTGTTTTTGTTACCATGGCTTGGTGATGTAGTCTAAGGTCTGTGGAATGTGATGGCTCCTGCATCACTTTTCTTGCTAATGACTGCTTTGGCTATTCTGGTTCTCTAATATTTCCAAATAAATTTTATGGGTGATTTTTCTAGTTCTAGAAAAAAAAAATCATTGGGATTTTTATAGTAATTGCATTGAATCTGTATAGCATTTTTGGTTGCATGGTTAATTTGACAATATTAATTCTGCCTTTCAAAGATATGGGAGATCTTTCTATCTTCTAAGGTCTTCTGTAATTTCTTTTTTCTGTGTTCTGTAGTTTTCACTGTAGAAATATTTCAAATCTTTTGTTCTATATATTCCCAAATATTTTATTGTTTTCTGAGGCTATTGTGAATGGTATAGTTTTCATAATATCTCTTTCAGTTCATTTGCCATTGATATATAGGTATGTAATTGATTTATGGGTGTTAATTACACAATCAATTTTGATGTATTTTATCCCTATTCTTATTTATTTCTGAAATTTTTTTCTCCCCTGATTTTATCTGTAATCCAATCCTAATCCAAGGTTGTGTATTTTAGCCTCCAGGCATTAAATCATTTCTGTTTCTTATATTGTCATTATCCTGTTATTTCTTTCTTTTTGATCTGATAGGGTGCAAGAAATTATCTCTATTTCTTGTATTTACCTTGTACCAAAAAATATGATTTTTTATTTTGGTTTCAGGGATTGAACTCAGAGGCACTTGACAATTGAGCCACATCCCCAGCCCTATTTAGATACAGGTTCTCACTGAATTTCTTAGCTCTTTGTCATTGCTGAGGCTGTCTTTGAAATTGCAATCCTTCTGTATTAGCTTATGAACCACTGGGATTACAGGAGTGCTCCACCATGCCTGGCAATATAAAACTATTTTAAAGAATGGTCATTGTTTCATGGAGAAGCAAATGAATTCATTATTGATGGATTAAATAGTCCACAGAAGTCTATGCAGTCTATCTGATTAATGTTATTTATTTAGTTCTGAAGAGACTAGGCTGGTAGGGTTTCCTTTTTTAATGGGCATGGTACAGAAAGATCTCCCCAAACCTCAGCAGTATGAAGAGCGAGGAGTGTGGTCCTCACAAGGCCTTTCATCTGCTATCACAAACTCTGTCTTCCATCTGTGGCTCCCTCTATTTGTCACCTCCTCAAACTCCCACCAACACCAGACCATTTTATAATAATCTTATTTTGTTTAAAAGCATTGACAGAGGTGTTGGGTATATGGATTAGTTATAGAGTATTTAGCATGTATGAGAACCTGGGTATAGTGCTCATCTCTTTAAAAAAATGACTTACCAAAATTATTATTGTCAATGAAGAAGCTTATCAAGGGAGATTGAGCAGGAATACTGGCTGGTGTGGGCCATTTTTGGAGGTCCTGACCTGAAAGCCTAGACAAACAGAGAGGTCCTGAGTGTCTCCATGAACCTATTTACTCATTTCACAAATTTGAATGACTCCTGGAGGCCAAAGTGCGAGTCAGTTATGTAGGTTAGAAGAGTGTTCTGATGGAATGGAAGCCTGCACCATCCAGGCTGTGCTGGTGGGGGCAGAGCAGAAGGGAGACCACTTCTCCTTTCACCAGAATGTTTGACTTTAATAATCTATGGAGTGCTCAATATCCAGGACCTGCAAACCTTGAAAGTTCAGGACCCAGGACTTCTAATTGGCAGCTAAATGAAACCAAAACTTCAACTCGTTTTCCAGGTAATTATAATTTCCCTATAGGGTGACTTATTTTTAAAAAATAAATTAATACACAAGGCAGCTTTTAATGTACACATTTTCAAAAGAATTAAAAAGTTTTCCAATACAATCTATTATCTGTAGTATCCTGAGGGCCTCACAAGAACTCTGAAGTTGGAAGATGGCTCCATGTTCTTTCTTCTTTTTTAAATTTTAAAACTACTTCACACTAGTATATTTAGGGGTGTGTCTTCCACCTCTAAAATAAGATTTGACTTATTTCTCATATGCTTTACTCAGTAGTTCATCAAATTCTTAAGGATAACTCATTGTCATCTTGATCATCAAACCATCTTCATAACAACAGTTGTTGACAATCCCTGAATTTTCTCCATATACTTTATTAACTTTAGTTACCTTTCCACAGAGGACACTAGAGTTCACTGGCAGCTCTCATACTTTCCAAAACACAAAACACAGCATGCTTTTTCAATTTTTTCACCACTTTAGGCAGACTAAACTAAAAAAAAGCATCTGCCAAAAGCTTTTTGCACAAAATTCCATAATTGCTGATTCCACTGTCACAGTACCCTTTCCTGTAGTTATCCATTACTCTGTATCTGTTCAAGCAGGGAGAGCAGAGCATTGATTGACAACATCCAGTCAGTGTAGGCTCTCAGTCACTAGGGCCAAGGGAGCAGCACAAAATGGTGCCTATTCTGCACAGAGCTGCCTGTGGCTGTCCTACAGTTCCTTGCCCTACCCTTTTCTGAGGGGACTGGGGTATGAAAGGTAGGCACTGATGGTGGTTTGTGCATAGGAACATTCACCATCCCAAAGTGTGAGCTCTTTCTGTGGTTATCAATTTCACAAGAAACAAATAAAAATATCAGTACATTTTTGAGTTCTACACGCAGTCATTTAGGGTCATGAGGACACTAAGAAAATGTTTGTAATGAACAAAAATTTGACATTCTGTGTATCAAAATACATTATTAACTTTCACAAATTACTTGCTTGCCAGTGGCCAAAAGATAAGTGACTGGAACAAGATAAAAAGAATACTCAAATATCTGGAAGAAGAGTAAAATGAAACTGTTAGGTAGTGGAATGCACAGTTTTAAATGTTCCACAGAAGTTACCATCCAATCATCTATTTGAGGAACATTAAACAGCTCAAACCTTAATCAACAGCCCAATAGCACTACTATTCATCTTCAAAGCATTGTAGGTGAAAAACTTATCTCATTTGTTAGACTTAAATTTCTTCTCTTACCAAGGACAATAAATATATTTTCTATGTTCATATGTCACCATAACTTGAGCATCTGTAAAAGAGTACTTTATTTGATTTAAATTAGAATTCCAGGGTTGGAAACATAGCTCAGTTTAGAGCACTTCCTTCATAGCAAGGTCAAGGCTAAGGGTTCAATCCTCAGCACAACAACAGCAACAACAACAACAACAACATTGTCATCATCAACAACATAATAGATTTTAAAAAGAGAGGTAGAAAAAAGGAAGTCTTCTTTTCAATTTATTATTTCTTAGAACACCTTTGCTAAATGAAGAAGCATTTGTTTTCTTCTAGTAAATTTCTATATAAACATCCTATAGTGCCTTTCATCTATTGTAGATATTACTACACATACACTTTTATATGTATATTTTATTTCACATGTGCAATTAGAGGTTAATAATTTTGTTTTGGTTGCATCCTGATGAAAATAGAAGAGAGCAAGTGTAAAAATATTATTGCTACTGCAAAAGTATTGCTTTACTTTATAAAAGTTTCACTTAAAAATACTGAAGTTCTCAACTATACTTATCTATCCTTTAATTCTATTCATTTGTACTCATAAACTGAATACTATTTTATGCTCAAAAACTGAACAGCTACTTATTTTGTATTTGACATATTCTAGTATCTCACAGAACTCTTACACAAAATCTTGCTTTATGTGACCAGTTAATTAAAACTCAAGTGATAAGATTCAATTTAAAGTAAAACAGTCCATCCTGCTTTTCAATCAAGCATTTATGTTGGCGAGAAGTTGTAAACTTCCCTTGTGAAAAATTAAGACAGTATTAAATACTGAACATTGAAAACACCTGATTCACATATATCCTGTATATGTAAATACTGAAATAATTTAACCATACTAATATTTTTGGATTTTTTTTTCCTTTAGGATTAAGTTATTTGGGAAAAAATAAGTAAGGATTATTTTACTTTTAGTTTGGTTTTTTATTCTTATTATTCAGTCTACTTTACCTATAGTACTTTTAAGAACTGAATTTAATTTAAATGTCATCCATGTGATTATAACTGCCATAATTATATTGTTTGTCTTTCATTTCACTTAAGGTAAGGCACCATGGATTATGATGGTGCCTTATTTTGTGTAAGAAGAAAAAAAATGCTGCCAATTATAGTTGTAATGCAGCCTGAATTATTAGCGGCATTCCAATGTCCGTGTTGTTAAAATGATAGGGAAAAAAGCATCTGAGACTCATTGAAATATATAGTTTTTAAAAGATATCTGTAAAAGTCACTATAATGCTACTAATTTAATAATTAAAATACTCTTATTTGATAAAAGCAATAGTATTGATTCCAGTAGCTACCAATTATGGAACTGTTGCTTGTTCTAGAAATTCTTCAGATATTTTACATAGATTATCCATGAAGCATCAAATTAGGACCCTGGGAGATACTAATTTTAATCCTGTCATTTTTAGGAACTTGAGGGAGAGTATGACTGTAGGATAACTAGTACATTACAAAGCCTAAAGTAGAACTCAAACCGAAGATGAGCTAAATCTTAAGGCCATGTTCTTTCCAGGCAAGTTGGCCACTCTGCTCTGGGGATGTAGTTCTATGGTATAGCCCTTCTTTACCCATAATGCTTCAGGCCTGGGTTCCATCCCCAGAACTATGAAAATAAAGAGAAAAAATTAAGTAAAATCAATAGAACCAGGCACAGTGGAAGATACCCATGATTCCAGTGAGTTAGGATGCTGAAGCCAGAGCATTGGAAGTTCAAGGTCAGGGTGGGCAACTTAGTGAAACCCTGCATCAAAAATTTTTAAAACATAATAAAAAAGTGCTTAGGATATGACTCAGTAGTTGAGTACCTCAGGGTAGAATCCCAAGCAATATCAAAAACAAGAAATATAAAAGAAAGTGTCAACGGCATAGGCAGATCATTCATTAATTTATTAAGTAATGACAGGTAGTAAATATTGTACCTTCTTCAGAAGAAAATAGAGGAATTATGAGCTATTTAATGTTTATAATTGCATTAATAGTTGTATATTTCAAAAGGTGCCTTATGAATTCCTAACAAAGCCTCTAACTTGCAAAGACCCCTCTACATTATCTTGTGCCTATGGCAATCCAGCAGTGGTGGCTCTTATAGTGAAGATGAAATGCAATGTTTACCTGTGAGACAGTGATGGCAACACACCATTAATGAAGGTAGATGTAGCCAATGGTTTTGCAGAAAATGAATTTGGTGCAATGCTTAGAAGAAAAATTGATTAATGCCAGTTAGTTATAACTAATGAGTAAAACGTGAAATATTTTTCTTGGATTTCCAAAATTTGTAATCTATTTCTTGGTTAAAACTGACAGGCCTTATAATATGAGGAAGAGGAATTTGCAATTATTCTTCTAGAACATGGTGCCAATCCAAATGTTCACCACAAGTGTGAAAATCCTCTCCACTATGCTATATTTTATAGGAACACATCAGTAGCAACAAAACTGCTTTCATTCAAAGCAGATATTGAAGCCAAAACATGGTATATACATCGATCACCATTATTTCCAAAATATTTGAAATGTTTCTTTAAAATTAACAGTGATGTATGTTAACAAACACTGATTATAGGCAGTAATTTTTCGATTAGAATAGTAACAAATGTTGGAAGGTCTCCTCATATTTCTCCTCCTTCTATGTAGATCATGTGTATATTTAGAAGTTATCCCTCCATGAATTGGGTGCACATCTAGAGTTCAAGAGACTCATGTATAAATCTGAATTTTAAGCTTCTGTGATGGAACCTGATGTGGTCCTCCTTGAGCCATAGTACTGTGTGGTGTAGTGTGCAGGGTTTGCCTCCCGCATGCTGGGCACACATGTTCTTTAGTTTGCTACTGGCAACTGCAGCATTCCCTCAGATCACCTACTTTGCCTGTATAAATGAGGCTACAGCTCCTATTTTATAATATATTTTGATTAATATTTCATGGTAATTTCTACTGATATACAAGAATATGGCCTACATAATATATTATCAATCTCTTTCAAATGGGATTAAATTTTTGAATTGAGAATTTGGCATTTAAATAGTTTTCTTTCTATATACTATAAAAATCATGTTTCCATTGGAATTTTTGAGAGGCAGATTAGGTTGCTCATTGCTAGAATTGAATTGAATAAATTATTGCTAGAAGTAGTAACTCATGAATTTTTGTGAGCTGTGCTATGCATTACTATTCAGCTTTTTCCTTAAAATGCAAATAATTTTGTGTCTTTCATGATGCTAAAAAGAATCTCTGTAGATCAATATGAATCTTGTTGATACACAAAATTTCTGAATTAAATTTTGGCTAAAATTATAAATAACTTTAAGTAACAATTAACATGGAATGCAAGTAAAAAGAATTATGGAAAATAGCTTAGCATTATGTTACAGGATTGTCATTAAAAGTGAGAATACGTTTTCAATATTATTTTTTATTAGTGTTTATACTTTTACATAGTAGTTGGGTTCATCCCAACAAAATCATACATGCATGGAATTTCAGTTGAGTTTATGATTCCCTCTTTTCTTTTCTGTCCTACTTCTCCTCCTCCATTCTCCTCCTATTCTCCTGAACTTCCTTTCAATTGTCTATTTATTTATCTTTGTTTCTTTTTACTTATAAATAAAGCTGCAATTCCCTGTGGTATATTTATATATGCATATAACATTAATATTAAAGTATTCCTTCTTCATTCCCTTCCTTTTCCCATTCCCACTCTGCCTCTCAATCTCCTTTTTCTACACTAATGATATTCCCTATGTCTTTTGATATTCTTTTCTTCCCTTCTTTTTCTTTACTTAATTCTAGCTTCCACATATGAAACACTTGACCTTTGAGTTTCTTAGTTTCACTTATTTCACTTAGCATGATGTCATAATTGATTTTTATGGCAGAGTAAAACTTTATTTTATGTATGTGCACCACAACTTCTCAATCCTGTTATCTATTCACAGACACCTGGTTTGATTTCATAATTTACCTATTGTGTATTGTGCTACTATAAACACTCATGTGACTGAATTACAAATTTTATTGTACTTATTTACTGATGCATATATAGCTGGTTCTTGTTGTGGTTCCCTGCTTAGATTTTGGGGAATCTCCAAACTGTTTTCCAGAGTTATTGTACTAGTATGTAGTCCCACCAGCAGTGTACAAGTGTGCCCTTCCCCCACATTCTTACCAGTATGTATCACTGTTTGTATTCTTGATCATTACCATTATGCTGGAGTAAGATAAAGTCTTAGTGTAGTTATTATTCGTATTAATCTAATGGCTAGAGATGTAGAAGAGTTTTTCATATATATTTTGGATATTTTTATTTCTTTCAAGAAATTTCTGTTTAGTTCTTTTGCCCAGTTATTGACTTGGTGTTTTTTGTTTGTTTTTGTTTGTTTGGTTTTGTTGTTTTTTTTAATATTTATATTTTAGTTGTAGCTGGACACGATAACTTTATTTTATTTATGTTATGTGGTTCTATGGATCAACCCCAGGGCCTCACATGTGCTAGGTGAATGCTCTACTGTTGAGCTACAACCCGAGCTTGGTGTTGATTTTTTTGAGTTGGTTATTTCTGTTTGTTAACCCCTATCAGAGAATTAGCTGTCATTTTTTTCTCCAATTGTGTAAGAATAATATATTTTTGTATTGAGATTTCTGACATGTAAGATAAATATCTTTCATCTTATAATAAGAGAAGACACAGGGACCAATTATATATATAAAGTAGTTTACTCTGAGTCTCGCAGTTTTAAGCAGGAATGCCTGACATTGGTATCTGGGATTCTGATTCCATAAATAGAAAAGAATCAAGAGGACTTGTATAACATGGAGGAAACTTTCATGTCATTGGAAAGCTCTCGGACAGAACTTTATTCCTTCAACTTGAATTCTTCACATGTGAATATCTACTGTGAGAAATCAACGTAAAATAGGTGTTAAGCAATAGTAAAGCTATTTCTGTAATACTGGACATACAATGCACAATTCTGTACATTTTATCTGAGTAAAACAAGGAATCTTTCTGATGAGGGCTGGTATTTCTGGAAAAGTAGACATTCTTTAAAAAATGATTGATTCGCCCTACTAGTGAGTTGAAAATTTAGCTTGTTAATTAAATATAATACTTACATCCTTTACTAATATGTGTTAGGTAATGGGGCTAATGAGATAGAAGGTATAGTTCATGTCCTCTAGACACTCTTGGTGGAGGTGGGTGCAGATTACTTAATTCCAAGATGCCATGATGAATGCTGTGTCAGAGGCAAAGATCTGTGGAAACAGTAAATGTTTGAAGCAGTTTTAGAAATGATTGGAGTTCATGTGTCCACTCTAGAAGCATTTCAGGGTGAAAGAGCAGCACATGTAGAAGCACAATGGAAAGAGAAGGAAGTGGCTACTCTTAATTTGCATTAATATTATATGCTTTTATTCATACAGTATTTTGTGAGGTTAAGTTCAATTGGGAAGTAGTAATTTTGTGAATAAACTATTTTTGTTGTTTTTCAGAGTGGCCAAAAACCACTTTTACTCTCCATAAAGAAAAACAGGCACAGGATGGTAGAATTTTTAATTAAGAATAAAGCAAACATACATGCAGTTGATGATAAGGGAAGGTATAGTACTATATTTTTTAAAAAGAAAATCTTAATATTGTAGTAAAAATTACTCAATTTAAAAATAGTAAATGAGAATGATAAAATCATTGGAATGGAGTGAAATATATGAACATGAACTACAATTAGGGAGAAAAAAAGTTATTCATACTGAGCAAAAAAATGAGGGTGTGTAGTATGATTCACATGCCCTTATAATTATTGGCTGATGTTTATTAATTATTATATAATTTTGTCTAGCCCAGAAGTAGTGATGAAAGTTTGATTGGGCAAAGAGGAGGGGAGGGAGGGCAGAGAGCATGGTGTCAGGAAACATGGTGAAATGAGATAGACATTATTACCTTGGTACATGTATGACTGCACATATGGTGCAATGATACATCGTGTACAATCAGAAAAGAAAAGTTGTGCTGCAATTTTGTGCCAGGAATCAAAATGCATTCTGATGTCATACATACACAATTAATATAAATTTTATTGATCATATGATCTTGTGTTAGCTGGAGTTTTCATATTAGTTTTGCAAAATTTGCACTTTTAGTGTTCTTTTTTTTCCAGTTCACTTTAAAAGTTCACTTTGTAAGCTTTCTGTTATATTTTATCTTCGCCTGGTATAGTTTTCTTTTATAAATGTTGTATGGAGCATAAATAGACATTGAAAATAATTTTGTTCTTTGGATGACTGTTTTCTTTAAATTACTTACTTTGTAGAATGTTTATTTTAGATTTTTCGTATGTTAGGGTTAATTGCTATTGATAGTTTTTATCCATTTCTAATGAAAAAGAGAATAACATATTATTAAAGGCTGGTGTCAAGTTAATACACATGGAATTTATTTTAATGCCTGGAAAAAGCTTCTCAGAGTGAATTACTGAAGCAACAATGAGTATTATTATCACCAGTTATTATGTTGTGGCTGCAAATAGCTATTTTACTTCTTGACCTTTGGGTGACTGTGAGTTACAATATATTACATTGCCCTAGGAAGAAAATGGAGTTTTATTCATTGAAATCTTTGCAATCTCCAGATGAATGACCTCATCGTAGTTACTGTTCATTGAAGGATTTTAATTTGGTAACTCTCCCCTTTTGGAACAAGACATTTCTTTTTTTTTTTCTTTTACTCTTAAAATGATTTACAAAGATGAAGATTTGATCTTCTAAAATGTTTATGTCTGTTAGTGTATGTAAAGCTAGATATCAAATTTGTAAAATGTAATAAATTGGCTGTTTAAATAAATTTATTAAAATACCTAAGTTTGAAGTTATCTCCTTTGTTTTAGAACAGCCCTCATGTTTGCTGTGGAACATAAATCAACACAAATAGTATAGCTGCTTCTTCAATGTGGTTTTAATGTGTCTGCTTCAGATAAGTGTGGACAGATTCCTTATACCACTGCTAGTGGTAATACTGCATGAGTATTTACATTACAGTACTAATCAACATTAGATTTAGAGCCACAATAGATACACCTGTTGCATTTTAAAAATGATGTAAGATTTTATATTACAAATATATATATATAGAACAGTAGTGAGTTAGGAAAGTTCATAAGTCAGAAACCCTTCAAAAGTCTAGCCCAGAAGTAGAGATGAAAGTTTGATTGGGTAAAGAGGAGGGAAGGGAGGGCAGGGGACATGGTATCAGGAAACAGTAAAATGAGATAGACATTATTACCTTGGAACATGTAATGCATATATGGTGCAATGCTACATTGTGTACAATCAGAAATGAAAAGTTGTGCTGCAATTTTGTGCAAGGAATCAAAATTCATTCTGATGTCATAATTCACAATTAAAATAAATTAATTTTAAAAGTAGTGATGTGTGCATGAGTAACCTCCAAGATTTGTTCTCTCTTCTCTTCTCCCCTCTCCTTTCATTTTCTTCTCAAGCATGCTAGGAAATTTTTCTACTATTGAGATATATCACTAACCAATATCTTAGAACTTTGTAAATTTTATCCTTAGGGTTTTCAGCATTATCCATTTCATTTCTAGCATAACCCCTACTCGCAGGTATAAATAATGTCACACCTATGATTTTTTAAATTTGCTATTTGAATCTTAAAATTCCCAGTTTAGCAGAATTTAGCTATTTTACCATTTTCTTTTAATTTATCAAGACCTAATGGTATCCTTGAAGACGCAGGAAGATAATTCTAGTCAGATGGAGGGGGATAAATAGATTTTAAATTGTTCCTTTTTCTCTTGTCTGTTCTGTTCATGTTTTTTTTTTTTTTTCTGCCAGAACTGGCCTAGCAGTTTGGTAGTGAATAGCTTTTATTACAACATGTCCTGACTAATCCCAATCCCTGAGTCTTCATGTACCATGACGATTCAATATTTACAACAATTTTTTTAGTTCTAATGCACTCATGCTTGTTTATTCACCAGTTGTTCCCAAGAAGCAGCACTCTGCTTTGACAGCTTGGCCTCTAGCTTTGGTCAACAAATATGAAGCATTCTGACCCTGTCCCCTTTTAGGAACCTTATGTGGAATTCCCATATTAGCCTCACCCTTTATGGTGCATTATCCTTTGAGGATTTTGTCTTTTCTGCCATAAAATTAAAATCAGTCAAAGCTATTAGAGAGCTTCAAGTAAAGTCCCTGGAAGATATCAGAGTTTTCTGTCATTGTGACTAACAGATCTGTGCCCTGAATCTTTCCATCCCTTGAAATATGTTTCCTTTGACAGCAGGAGGCCCCCTGTTGTCCAGGGTGGGTGCCAACTTTTGATTTGCATTTCTAGTGCTTTTTCTAAGTAATGAAAAATTTGCAAGCTGTTGGAATCATTGCCTACAGTTTTCAGCATTTATCATTTCTACCTCAAAAGGAAGAGATTAAGCAGATGTATTGAATCTAAGAGAGCTAAGCCCCCTTATGACTCCTCAGTATTCATTGTGTTAAAGAGGATTTTGTGTTCCACGTCAGTTGGAGATCAACATGGAAATGTAGCTACTCTTACAAAGGTCTGCTGATTCTGTTCAACTAGGTAGAGAAGAAATAGTAGTAGTCCAAACCAGTTTGGGGCATTTGTTAATTTCTTGCTTTGTTTTTATTGTCTCACAGAAGGGATGATTATATTCTCTAATTTAAGGAGATATTTATAAAATAGAATTTATAAATTAATTGCTGATTTGCTCTGAGTTATAAAGCACAAGAAGAGCCCAAATTATAATAGGACTTGATCATTTTTAAAATAATTTTAACGTTTGAATAATAGAACCTGTGAAAATTACACATTAGTTCTAGTTGAGATTATAAGTAACTTGGGATCATGAGACAGGACAATTGCTTGAATTCAGGAATTTAAGATCAGCCTGGCCATTATCATGAAATGCCATCTCAAAAACAGAACAGAACAAACATTGTTCAAATAATTTTCAAGTTAATAAAATGTTTATAGGGCATACAAATTTGGAGAGTATATGAAAAAGTTGTGATACAAGATCTAAAACATTATTAAGTATGGAATTATATTTTAACAGTGTTTTTATATGAGTATGAAAATACCAATTTTATTACTTTTTTTTTCAAACATAGCAACAGGTATCTAATTCTTCAATATATGAAAGCACAATCTAGAACATCAGTAAATTTCAGCCCAGGTAATACTTCCAAAAATGAGTTACTCTTGGTGTTCATGCCCTGTGTAAATAAGAGTAAGAAGGTTTGATCACAAAAGAACAGTGGAAAAAAATAAATGTTCAAATTCCATTCATATTTTTCTTAATGTCTTTCTTGATCATATAGAATACAGGCTAACTCAGTAATTAATTATAGGAAATTTATCATCTAAATTATATTGTTTGAAGAAATTTTATATTAATTTTGAACCTGAAATTTTATGTCTTTGCAGAAGTAAGAATAATATTTTTAAATTAGTACATTGTGTTTCGTATATGGTCACATGATAGCAAATTGGACTTGTTATAAAAACAGGTGTTCTTGTCAATTATTAATATCAACTCCTATTGTGTGTCCAAATTAGTGAATTGCACAGTGTTATTTCTATGCACTCATATAAAATACTTGAATCCTGACCACTCTGCTTACTTTCATTTCTCTCCTCCTCTCTCTTTTTCATCCCCAGTTACCTTCCCTCGTCTTTAATATTCCCTCCATCATTTTGTAGTCATTCTTATTTTCTTCCCAGATTCCACATATTAGGGAAAGAATGTGGTAAATTTATTTTTGTTTCTGATTTTTTTATGTTACCATAATGACCAGCCTTTTCATTCATTTCACAGATTTTTGTCTTTGCTTTTTTTTAATTTTTTTATTTGGGGTTTTAAATATACCATTTCTGACTATATTGGGCTTTAAAATTTCTACTCAAAATCTAATATTTTTCTGATGTGTTTGTGATTGCTTTGGCCTTTATTATGGATTTAAGTTTGCCTTTGGTAATTTTATATACTATGATTTGGGACAGGTTCTTTTCTGGCCATGTCCACTTGGTATTCTAAAATCTTATACCTGGATGCCCATAACTTTCACAAGACATAAAAAATAGTTTCTTCTATTCACTGAGAAAGCTTGCATTGCCTGTACTTCTTCTCCACTGTGTTTACCAGTGATTCATATAAGATGAATTGTGTCTAGTGGGTTTGGAAGTTGTTAACAATCAATTTAATTTTTGTTGATATTGTCTAAATGTGATATTTCATCATCAACTTAAAGCTCTGATATTTTTTCTTTCACTTGATCTAGTCTATCGGTCTGTCTTCAACTGGATATTTTTATTTGAGGAATTGGGCTCTTTATTTTCAAGATTTCTAATTGATTCTTTTCCAGAATATGTACTGAATTGTTCCTTCATGCCCTGATTTGTTTTCCTTAATTTACTCAGTTTTTTTTTTGCTTTATCTTTGAATTAATTCACTATTTTAATGATTTTTAAATTTTTTTCTGGCATTTTTGTCTTTTGCATTATCTTTGCAAACAGTTTCTAGAGTTATAAACTATGAAACAGTCATGCTACATTGCTTTTTACATTTCTTATATTTCTCTATTGAAATTTGTAGATTTTCTGGAATTTATATCTTTTCCACATTTATGTGAGTGACTGCTTAGGAAACAGGTTTCCCTGGATGATGTGTCCTATGCTATTGGCTAAATGTATAATGTTGAATTCTTTTCCAAATGGTGTCTGTATTGTAGTTTCCTATTTCTTATCTGTGATTCATGAGTTGTGATAGTTTGCACTGTCAAGTGACAACTTTCTGTGTCAGTGTTGTGAGAGTAAAGTCATGTTGGTAGAATAGTAAATAGGGATATAGGCAGTAGAGTATCTGAAATGCATTTTCTGTGGTGGTTCCTCCAAACTTGTCCATAATGTGCTGTCTGTAAATATGTCTGTAAAAATAAAGGCTTTTTATCTCTGTTCTTATTTTTAATTTTTTTCAGCACCAGGTTTTCTTTTTTTTTACTTGTTTTAATTAGTTACACATGATAGTACAATGATTTTGACATATCATACATTTGAATCAGATGGGAGATAATTTCTCATAATTTCTCAATGTAATGGCAGAATTACATTTGTTGTGCGGTCATGTATGTACCCCTCGCAATCTTATTGTCTATTTTATTCTGCTGTCCTTCATTGTCCCTTCCCCTCCCATTTCCTTCCATCACTTCTCTCCCCAAACTAATGTGACCCACTTAATTTTTCCCCTCACATCGTCATACTTGTATTCTGTATAACAAAGGGGGTGTCCTTCCCTCTTCCATGCAATTCCCATTCTTCCTCATTTTCCCTCCCAGCTCTCTTCCCTATCTAGTGGTAATTTTCTTCTCATACTCTTCCTCCCTACCCCATTTTGAATCACCTCCCTTATATCAGAGAATGAAATTTGTTTATTGGGAATTGGCTAACTTCACTTAGCATTAATTGCTCTAATGCCACCCATTTCCCTGCAAATGCCACGATCTTGTTATTTTTTAGTGCCGAGTCATATTACAGTGTACAAATGCCACTTTTTTTACTTATTCTTTTATTATTATTATTAGTTGTTCAAAACATTACAAAGCTCTTGACATATCATATTTCATACATTTGATTCAAGCAGATTATGAACTCCCATTTTTACCCCGTATACATATTGCAGATTCACATTGGTTACACATCCACTTCTTTACATACTGCCATACTAGTGTTTGTTGTATTCTGCTCCCCTTCCTATCCTCTACTACCCCCTCCCCTTTCCTCCCCTCCCCTCCCATCTTCTATCTCTACCCCATCTACTGTAATTCATTTAGCTCTCTTGTTTTGTTTTCCCTTTTCCCCTCACTTCCTCTTATGTGTAATTTTGTATAACAATGAGGGTCTCCTTCCTTTACCATGCAATTTCCCTTCTCTCTCTCTTTCCCTCCCCACTTCTGGACCCTGTTTAATGGTGATCTTCTTCTCATGCTCTTCCTCCCTATTCTGTTCTTAGTTCCTCTCCTTATATCAAAGATGACATTTGGCATTTGTTTTTTAGGGATTGGCTAGCTTCACTTAGCATAATCTACTCTAGTGACATCCATTTCCCTGCAAATTCCATGATTTTGTCATTTTTTAGTGCAGAGTAATACTCAATTGTGTATAAATGCCACATTTTTTTATCCATTCATCTATTGAAGGGCATCTGGGTTGATTCCACAGTCTAGCTATTGTGAATTGTGCTGCTATGAACATCGATGTAGCAGTAGCCCTATAGTATGCTCTTTTAAGGTCTTCAGGGAATAGTCCGAAAAGGGCAATAGCTGGGTCAAATGGTGGTCCCATTCCCAACTTTCCCAGGAATCTCCATACTGCTTTCCAAACTGTCTGCACACATTTTTTATCCATTCATCCATTGAAGGGCATCTAGGTTGGCTCCATGGTCTAGCTATTGTGAATTGTGCTACTATAAACATTGATGTGGCTGTGTCCCTGTAGTATGCCATTTTTAGGTCTTTTGGGTGTAGTCTGAGAAGAGGAATAGCTGGGTCAAATGGTGGTTCATTTCCCAATTTTTCAAGGGATCTCCATACTGCTTTCCAAATTGGCTGCATCAATTTTCAGTCCCACCAGCAATGTATGAGTATACCTTTTTCCCCACCTTCTTGCCAATACTTGTTGTTGTTTGATTTCATAATTTCTGCCATTATTACTGGAGGGAGATGGTATCTTAGAATAGTTTTAATTTGCAATTCTCTCATTGCTAGAGATACCATTTTTCTTGTATTTGTTGATTGATTGTATATCCTATTCTGAGAAGTGTCTGTTCAGGTCCTTAGCCTATTTGTTGATTGGGTTATTTGGGTTTTGTTGTTGCTGTTGTTGTTTAACTTTTTGAGTACTTTGCATATCCTAGAGATTAGAGCTCTATCTGATATGTGAGGAGTCAAGATTTGTTCCCAGAATGTAGGCTCCTTATTCACTTCACATATTATTTCTCTTGCTGAGAAAAGCTTTTTAGTTTGATATCATCCCATTTGTTGATGCTTGATTTTAATTCTGGTGCTATAGGCATCTTATTAAGGAACTTGGGGCCTAACCCCAAGTGATGAAGATTAGGGCCTACTTTTTCTTCTATTAGTTGCAGAGTCTCTTGTTTGATTCCTAGATCCTTCATCCATTTTAAGTTAACTTTTGCGCATGGTGAGAGATAGGGATTCAATTTCATTTTGTTGTATATAGATTTCCAGTTTTCCCAGCACCATTTTTTGAAGATGCTATCCTTTCTCCATTGCATGCTTTTAGCACCTTTGTCTAATATAAGGTAGTTGTAACTTTGTGGGTTGGTTTCTGTGTCCTCTATTCTGTACCATTTGTCTACCAACCTGTTTTGGTGCCAGTACCATGCTGTTTTTGTTACTATAGCTCTGTAGTATAGTTTAAGATCTGGAATAGCTCTACCACCTGTTGCACTCTTCTGTTTAGAATTGCTTTAGCTCTTCTGGGTCTCTTATTTTTCCAGATGAAATTCATAATTGCTTTTTCTATTTCTGTGAAGAATGCCATTGGGATTTTGATCAGAATCGTGTTGAATATGCAGAGTGCTCTTGGTCATATGGCCATTTTAAAAATGTTAACTCTGCCTATTTATGTTTTTTTTTTTAGATATATATGACAGAAAAGTGCATTTTGTACATACATGGACTATAACTTATTATATTTACTATCAGAGAGAACATTTGGCCTTTTTTTTGTATTGGCTTATTTCACTTAATATAATATTCTCAAGTTCCATCAATCTACCAGCAAATGCCATAAATTTTAGTCTTCTTTATGGATGAGAAATACTCTATTGTGTATATGTACTACATTTTCTTTAACCTTTCATCTGTTGAAGGGCACATGGGTTATTTCCATAGCTTAACTATTGTGAATTGTGCTGCTATAGATATTGATGTGGCTGTGTCACTTTAGTATGTTGATTTTAAATTATTTGGTTATATATGTAGGCCTGACTCTCCATCATGTTAGCCTAGGAACTGACTTCCTTAACAATAGTTCTAAATTGCAACAAATAAAATAAAACATCAACTGAGTTGATAACTGGTTGAATGGTGTTTCCATTCCAAATTTTCTGAGAAATCTCCTTACTGTTTTCTAGAGGGCTTGCACCAATTTGCAACATCACTAGCAAATTTTGAGTGTAACTTTTTTCTCACATCCTCTCTAGCATTTATTGATACTTGTATTCTTGATAATTGCCATTCTGACTGGACCAAGAATGGAATATTAATGTAGTTTTAATTTGCATTTTTCTAATTTCTAGAGATGTTGAGCATTTAAAAAATGTATTTGTTGACCAATTATATTTCTTTTTCTGTGAACTACCAGTTCAGATCCTTTGCACATTTATTGACATCTTGTGCCCACTAGGAGAGACTATAGGATTCAACTCAGGGGCATTCAACCCCTATCCTATCCCTGCACAAAACTCAACTCAAAGTACCCACTAGAAGAAAATATAGGCCAAACTCTCAACCATCTTGGCTTAGGAACTGACTTCCTCAACAAGACTACTAAATTCCAACAAATCAAATCAAGAATCAATAAATGGGAAGGTAACAAAGTAAAAAGCTTTCTCACAGAAAAAAAATTAAAAGAACAGGAACAGAAACCTTACAAAATGTAGGAAAATCTTTATTAACTGCATCTCAGAACATCAGTTTTCTGTATGTACAAAGAACTCAAAAAATTCCAGCTCAGGAGGCGAAAAAAGGAAGATCAAGAGTTCAAAGATAAAAGTTCAGGAATGGTGAGGCACCAAGCAACTCTGTCTCTAAATAAAATGCAAAACAGTGCTTTGGCTGTGGCTCAGTGTTAGAGAACTTGCCTTGCAGATGTGAGACCCTGAGTTTGATCCTCAGCACTACATTAAAATAAATATATAAATAATAAATAAATAAATAAATTGTGAATATTATACATTCATAAAATATAACTACCTATTCTTGTGGTGGTAAATTTTGTGGAGTTACACTGGTTGTGTATTTATATATAAACATAAGAAAGTTATTTCCAATTTATTCTACTATTTTTAAAATATGTTTTTTTAGTTTGACACAATATCTTTATTTAAATATTTTTATTTATTTATTTTTTTAGTGTGGTGCTGAGGATCAAACCCAGGGCCTCACATGTGCTAGGCGAGCACTCTACTGCTGAGTCAAAACCCCAGCCTGTATTCTACTGTTTTTAATTACTTTTATATAATTTCAAAGCAATGACAAAATACACATAGAAGATAATAAAAGAAATAAGAAGGATAAAATATCACCATCAAAATCTATTAACTACAAATTAAGGGTTTTTAATATTTGAAAAAAAAATATAAGAAATCAACAAAAGTTGAAAAGTAAGGTAGTAAGTTTTTTTCTTCAGTAATTTAAGTTCAAATAAACTATTTTGAAAAACTAATAAGAACCCAAAGTGTGACTAACAAGATTAAACCTAAAAATATATTAACTATGTCAGATGTAAGTCTACAGAAGATTCTCTTCAAATATAAGCTCACAAATAGACTAAAAACAAAAGGATAAAACCAATGTTACATTCAAAATTGTAAAGATGATAATAATTATGCAAATAAAAGGCAAAGTATAATATTATATAAATAATATTATATAACATAATAATTTGGAAATCAAAAGTGAAAGTGAAATCCAAAAATTTATGCATATGAGTTTAAAGCCAGATGAGCAATTAAGTAAGGCCCTAAGCAACTTAGCTACACATTGACACAAAGTAAAATAAAACCCAGCTGCTGGCCAGGCAAGTAACACATGCCTGTAATTCAAGCAGATTGTGAGTTCAAAGCCAGCCACATCAAAAGCAAGATCTAAGGAACTCCAGAAGGCCATGTCTCTAAATAAAATACAAAATGGGGCTTGGGATGTAGCTCAGTAGGTGAGTGCTCCTAAATTGAGTCCCCAGTACCCTTCGCCCCAAAATGGCTGTCAATGTGTCTCAGTGGTTAAGCATGTCTGTTATCAAAAAAAAAAAAAAAAAAAGCAGCCTATAGCACCCAAAGCAATCTAAGAATTTCATGTAATACCAATTAAACAATCAAAATTAGTTTTTCATAAACAAAATAGGTTATTTTAAAAATTCAATAGAATATTCTGGGTACATAAATAACTACACATATTAAAAATTTTAAAAAATGCTTCCTGATATAAAAATAATAAAAAGCTAAAATATTCAATCGATTTATGTTAACTTGGGGTTAAATGAGAAAGCCATAAGTAATAAAATTGAGATTACATCAATTAGCCCTCAACTTTATGGTCAAATGAAAAATATACTTACAGATCTATGATCAATACAACAACAATCAAGAGAGGAAATATGAAAATCCAATCAAATGTCATTTCCCATGATTGCTTAAAGGCAATTTGGAAGAAATTATATTTTTTAAAACTTTACAAAGAAAAGAAATTATATAATATCTAAATTGATCAACTTTTAGTATAGTATGGAAAGTGAAACAGTCATTCACACACACATACACACACACACACACACACACACACACACAAATACCAGTTAACTCTACTTATGAGAGCTGTCTATTGCAGCAAACTATACAGAACAAAAGAAATGGCATAAGGAATAAAAAAGTGAAACAAAGGAGCACTTGTTTGGAGGACAAATAAACTTACTTTTTATGTGATAAAAATTTTCTTCAAAAAAATGTTACAAAACAATTTGAATGTACACTATTGACCAGGAAAATTAAAATATATAAAACAGTAAATTCAATGAAGTTATACAGTTGTGATCACAATTACAAATTTGGCAAATATATAAAAGATAAACAGAATTGTGAAAATCTTTATGTTATATTTAAAATGCTAACATCTTACTTCTAGAAAAAGAGCACATTTATCTATATAGAGATGATGAATATGTAATTAATTCTAGCTATTCGGAAGGCTAAGGCATAGAAATACAATTTCAGCTTCATCCACTTAGTAATGAGTCTATTTCAAACTAAAAGTCAAAAGGGGCTGGAGATGTAGCTCAATATTTTAATAACTTCTGATATATATATACACACACACATACACACTTATATATACATACATATACACTGAAAAGCAGTTATTCAAACTGAGAGACACAAGTAAGTATATGTAATATGATTCACATGACATTATAATTCTTGGCTGTTTGTTATTTGATTTTATTCATCACATGATCTTGTGTTAGCTAAAGATTTTTCATATTAATTATATAAAAATGGTCTTTTAATGTGCTTTTTAAATTCAGTAATGAACTCTTTAAATTTCGGGATATTTTAGCCTCTTCTGGTATAGTTTTCTCTTGGAAATGCTATGTGGAGCATAAATAGACATTGAAAATAATTCTGTCCTTTGGATGACTGTTACCAAATTGCCTTCTTTATAGAACATGGATTTTAGATTATTCCTAAGGGAGTGTTAATTGCTATTGACAGATGCTGTCCATTTCTAATAAATGTTGATGATTTGTTCTTAATTGGCATGGGCATAGGAAATAAAATAGCTTTAAAGAGAAAATGTTTTCTTTAATGAAGA
Source organism: Callospermophilus lateralis (assembly GCF_048772815.1). Lineage (NCBI taxonomy): Eukaryota > Metazoa > Chordata > Mammalia > Rodentia > Sciuridae > Callospermophilus > Callospermophilus lateralis. Next base: position 723,141 of record NW_027514584.1, on the reverse strand, counting down.
TAAGATATAGGTAGGTGGGTGATAAAATTTTATTTGATACAAGTATGGACACTCCTTCCTGCTTCCATGGTCCGTATGAGTGATATAATTTTTCCCAACTTTTCACCTTCAGTCTGTGTATGTCTTTTCCTATCAGATGAGTCTCCTGTAGACAGCATATTGCTGGATGTTTTTTTTTAAAAATCCATTCTACTAGCCTATGTCTTTTGATTGGTGCATTTAAGCCATTAATGTTTAGGGTTACTATTGAGATATGGTTTGTATTTTCAGCCATATTTGATTATGCATATTGTTTAACATGATTTGTTTTTCCTCTGTCCTTAGTTTTTCCTTTACTGTACTACCTCCTGCTGTTGGTTTTTATTGTTATTTTTCATTTCCTCTTTCTGTAATGTTTTGCCAAGGACGTTTTGAAGAGCTGGTTTTCTAGCTGCAAATTCTTTTAACTTTTGTTTATCGTGGAAGATTTTTATTTTATCTTCAATCCTGAAGCTTAATTTTGCTGGATACATGATTCTTGGTTTGAACCCTTTTTCTTTCAGCATATGAAATATGTTGTACCAGGATCTTCTAGCTTTCAGAGTCTGTGTTGAAAGATCAGCAGTTATCCTGACTGGTTTACCCCTATATGTAATCTGCTTCCTCTCTCTTGTGGCTTTTAAGATTCTCTCCTTATTCTGTATGTTGGGCATCTTCATTATTATATGTCTTGGTGTGGCTCTCTTATAATTTTGTACATTTGTTGTCCTGTAGGCTTCTAGTATTGGATTTCTGTTTTATTCTTTAATCTGGGAAGTTTTCTAGTATTATTTCATTGAATAGATTGCTTATTCCCTTGATTTGGACCTCTATACCCTCTTGTATCCCAGTAACTCTTAGGTTTGGTTTCTTGATGTTATCCCATAATTTTTGGATGTTCTGCTCATGATTTCTTAACATTCTCGCTGAGCTGTCTATGTTCTTTTCAAGTTGAAAAACTTTGTCTTCGTTGTCTGAAGTTCTATCTTTTAAGTGTTCTACTCTGCTGGTAATACTCTCGTTTGAGTTTTTAGTTTGGTTTTTTGTTTCCTGCATTTCCAGGATTTCTGTTTTTTTGCTTTTTATATCCTCTATCTCCCTATTGAGTTGATCTTTTGCTTCTTGGATTTGTTTATGTAATTCATTGTCAAAGTAATTTTTCATTGTCTGAATTTGCTGTATAATGTCTTCTTGAGACTGCAGATTATCTGAAGCATGTATTTTCTGAACTTTTTGTCTGACATTCCATCAGCTGCAGATATTACCTCATCTATTGTTGAATTGATCTGTATTGTTTGTGGTCCTTTCTTTCCTTGTCTTTTCATACTGCTCATGATTCTTTCTAGTTTTTTTAAACTGTTATGTTAATGTTTTTCCCTTATATATTTGTATTGTTCTTGTATAGCTCCAAAATCCCTCTTTTGCGGAGAAAGACAACAATAACAGTTCCCAATATCAACAGCACATTATCTAAGCACAAATTTTTATTCTTAATACATTTATAGTTAGATTCTAAGTCTATAAATATTGGTTTTAATTATTACTTAAGAATATATTCATTAGTTTCATAAAAGGTCTACCATATCTGGTGGCATATAGAAAACTTAATTTCAGATGAAGGATGTTATACTTAGAGGGAAAGGAGTGAGGGAATGAGATTAAACTAACTTAGCACCTTTTGGAGAATTCTAACCAATAGACTGGTAATTTATGGAAGAATTTATAGATTCAACCTCCTATCTGTATTTAGATAGTTACCCTACGTATAGATAGCAAAAGTTAGGAGATTGAAAGTGGGATGGAGAGAATACGAAAGAGAAAGAAGAAAAAAAATAACAAGGAAGAAAAGAGAAATAAGAGAAGGTAAAGGAAAGTAGGATAGAATTTTAAAAATGGGGGGAAGGTGGGGTATATGCATTTCCTCTATATTATATTACTTGGTAATTCGGTTGTTCATGCACAGTTCTTGGTTTCACATATGTTGAAGTTGTGGAAGAGAGAGAAGAGAAAAAGAAAGAGAAAAAAAAGTCTCTCAGAGCACTGTTTTCCTTGCTTCCAGTAGGTGGCATTGTCTATTCCTAGCTTGAGCCTCTGTGTTCAGTATGGTGGGTATAGCCAATGTGAAAATAAATGAGCTTCCACCTGTATCTTCCCTACTCTAGTCTCTGAGGTAGAAACCAGGTGCCTGTACAGTTGTTGTTTTGCGTTGATAGCTACAACCCCCAAAAGCTTGTGGGAAATATTTTGAGTTTTCGCAGCTAAGGGTGGGGGAGTTGGAAACCGGGTACCTGGATCAGCCGCAGAACGGTACTGGAAGCCACACCCTCTTTGTTGGTTTTTAAGGGTTGATGGGCTTCCTCCAGACCAGCACATCGGGTGGGGCCAGACTTCCTACTCTGGTCTGGCTTGTGCCGGGTGTCTTCCTCCTCTGGGCTGGCTTGGCACGTGCAGGAGTTTTCCTCCTCCTGGCTATACTCATAATTATATGAAATGAATTTTGTACATATACAAGTATACTAGCATTATATATAATTAATAAATGATTACTACAACTTGCATTAACCACATTTATTTCAAATTAATTTGTCTTTTGAAAGTACCAATATATGACGTTCTTATATAAATACACTTGGTGTGTCTTCAAATTTGTCACTTTTATGTATTATGTTCTTTTCTTTATTCTCCTTTTAATAGAATATCTTTTTCCAAATTATTGAGATTAATGATTTTCCAATTATTTAGATTAATGATTTTCAGTCTAACAGTGCAGTCTGTAGATTTTCTTTATTAACCTCAGATAAAATACATCCCAATTTTAATAGGCTTATTTTTATTTAAATGACTTCTAAAAAGCTGAATATATAACACCCTGCCTGACCTTAATCTGGACTATTGATATCTGAGTGGAAGGGATCTCAAAGTGGTCCATAGGAAAGGCAGAACAGGGATGGGTCAGGATGTGAGATTGGTAGATGCTGAGTATATTGTAGTGAGTATTCATGAAAAAGTATTGTTGGAATAGGTACAGGTAGAGAAAAAAGTGCTGTAAAGGAAAGAGGGAAAGAATGACCAGCTCAAGGGTTCAGATTTTAAAAGTCTAATGGTGAATAATTGGTAGTATGTGGGTAAGGGGTAGTTTCTTTGGAGGCAGAAATAAGGTAGAAGTGAAAGAAGAAGGTAACTCTGGCACAGTCCCAAGAGAAAGAGTGAAATGAATGGGTTATGTGTTTATTTCTTCCCACCTCAAAGAGGAATGAATAATTCACAGAGTATGTTTCAGTACATGTTATAAAACCATTTCCAAGTATCTTTACAAATTTATGTGGCCACAATCAACATTTGATAATTTCAGTCACATAAAGTCTGTGTACGTTTTTTCATCTGTTTTATTTATTTATTTATTCATTCCATTTTTTTTTTTCATTCACTTTTGCTTTATTGTTATTGTGTATATACTCTTGGTGAGTATAAAATGGTATATATATACTCCTGGTGAGTATAAAATGGTATATAAGGCTAACTTCTATAACATTAGATTAAAGTCAGCCAGCCTCAGCAACTTAGTGAGGCTCTAAGAAAACCAGCAAAACCCTTTTTCTTTATAGAATGATTTATTTAAGGCTGAGAGTGTTTCTTGGTAAAAAAGCATATCTGATTTCAACTTGTCATATGAGAGAGAGAGAGAGAGAGAGAGAGAGAGAGAGAGAGAGAGAGAGAAAGGTCTTCAAAAATAAAAAGAAAAATAACCAGTGACACTCTTAGTGTCAAGGATGTAAATAATTCAAAAATAATAGTGAGCTAGTTGGAAAACTCATCTAATTTATTAACTGCTGCTTGGGAAGTTAGTCTGCTCTCCAAAATATAAAAGTGAGAGAGGAGTTCTTTATTAAAGTCTGTATAAAAAAAAACAGGAGTTTTTGACACAGCTTTTTAGTTGACCCAGACTGGGACAACTTTAGCGCGTGATTAGGGTTCTGCCAAGATGATAGATCCTTGAGTTATGTGGAATAATGTGATTTTATCTAGTCATCATAAACAAAGATTGAGGTCTAATATAAATCAGGCTTGGCAAAGTAAAAACCTTTCAATGAAAAGTAAATGTATGAATAAACAAATAAAACACTATTTAACAAAAAGTTAACATTAAGTAATCACGAGTAATGTAAAAACAATGACAACAAAAGAAAAATTGAAATAATAAAAAACAAATAAATAATGTAATGAATGAATTGATGAATGAATAACTAACAAGTGCAAAGATGTAATGTGACTGGAATTGTCAAAGTCAGCTTGTAGCCATAAAAAATTGTAAAGGTACATAGAAATGGTGTTTTACTACTTACTGAGACATACCCTATAAACTATAAATTCCACTCCTAGGTAGGAAGAGTTGAACACAGAACCCATTCACCTGGCTCTCTCACTTGGGAACTGTGCAAAAAGTTACCTTTTTCTTACCCCTCAAATTTTATTGCTGATTCCAAGAACACTACCCTCTATATTAATGCTATCATTGTAGACTTGTAGCCTCTGAACCCCTCTACTGTTCAAGTTTTTCTTTTTTTTTATTGATCTTTTTCTCTCTACCCTCATATCATCCACTAATACTTATTTTGTATAGCAAAATCTACATACTCAGCAATCACCAGTCTTATATCTTACTATATCCATTTCCTACCTTGTGCATGACCACTTTGAGATTCCTTCCATCAAAACATCAATAGTCCACAGTGATCAGAATTGGGGGTAAAATCTGCAGAATATTAGAGGTCAGTTACACAACAAGAAAGCTATAAAAATGGGTTTCATTTAAAGGTGAAAATTTAAAAAAATCTATAGACTTCACTAGTTAAAATAAAGAATCCAAAATTTATGAGTTTCAATAATTTGAATTATACCTGTGAATCACTTTTTTGGGAGGGAAGGGATATGTGGATACTTCTGCCTCAAGGAATTGCTAAAGAGTTTATAGGTCAAACTGTTTTTTTATGAGACAAAGAACATAAAATTAAAAAAAATTAAAGTAATTGTAACATCATTTTTTAAAATAAAAATATATACATATTTATTCACAAATTGCTTTAACCTTATAAACAGTTGTGTCAATGCACTTCTCTCTGTACTAGGTCCTATTAATGGAAGAAAACTTTGCCTTAAAATAACCCTATTCAGAGGTACTTAATGCAATTGACAGGCCTCAAATAATAACAATAACAATAACAATAATAATAATATTTGAGGTGGGGAGGATTTCAGGGTTGTGAAGCATACCTTTAATATAAGTTATTTGAAAAGCCATCATGGGAGAATTTTATACACTGAATGAAGACATATATGTATATACTATATGTAAAAACTGTTTATGAGTTCTGTAGTGAGGTTGCACAAGTCCAAAACACAGTCTTTATTTTTGTCTTGAAAATTTTTTGTTGTTGATGGACTCAATGCCATTAGTAGTTTGTTTGTTGTTTTGTTTTTTAATGTGGTGCTGGGTGTTCAACCCTGTACCTTACGCATGCTAAGAAAGCACTCTACCACAGAACCATAAACCTAGTCCCCAAAGTCCTTTACTTAATTTTTTTTTTGGAGGGGAGTGTGTGTGTGTAGTGAAGGGGATTTAATCCATGGCCTTATATAAGCAAAACAAGCATTCTACTGACTAAGCTATATTCTCAGCCCTGATCTGTAGTCTTTGAACAATAACAATGGAGCAGCCTGTCATTCAGAATTTGATTCTGTGCCCACTAGGCTCAGGTTGGAGGCAGTGCCTGAAACCTTGACCAATCAGTCTCTTAAGTGAGAACTGTCCAATACTCACACAGCTGTAGCCAGTGATGAGGGGGAGGGCTTCCACAATCTTCTTTTCCCTTTGAGTCTGGAGCCCGCCATTTTTTAAATCTTTTTGCAGGCTTCTGTCCTGGATCTGGAGCCCAGGTTTCTGTGCTAAGCGGAAGCTAAAAACAAATCACTGGGAGAAAGCTTAGAACCCTGAAAGCCAGGAAATGGTAAGTGTGCCTTTTTATCTTGAGACTGGGTAGGGACTCCTCATGGTCCTCTCCAGAATCTTGTGGACAGAGGATCTCTCTGTGGCAACTTAGCTTCCTCCCACCTCTGACTAGTCTAGTGAGGCTTAGATCAGCAGTTGAAAACCTGGGCAATTTGTTCCATAATTGTATGGTGTTTTCTGCTTCTTTCTAAATCCCTTTGTGGGCTTCCATGTGCCATGAGTCCAGGATGTCTCCAGAGTGTGTAGTGAAGACAGAGATAATTATCAGGATAGAACCCCAAATTCATTTGTTGTATTCATGCATGAGAGAGGCTGTTGATTTTAGGGCTTGTTACTCATTAGGGTTTTTAAAATTTATTTATTTATTTTTTTAGTTCGTTAGTTAGTTAGTTAGTGTGTGTGTGTATGTATGTGTGCACGCACTCACGCCTGCACGCATGCATTGTTTTCTTTTTGGTACCAGAAATTCAACCCAGAGGCATTCATCCACTGATTCACATCCCCACCCCTTTTTAATATTTTTATTTAGAGACAGGGTCCTTTAGAATTTCTTAGGACGTCACTAATTTGCTGATGCTGGCTTTTAACTCATGCTCCTCAAGATTCCTAATCTTTTTACAGGTAGGGGAAGCAGTATCTCAAATCCAGAGCAAAAATTTGAAATCCAGAACTTCAACTTAGCTCTCCATAGGTCTCAGAATAAACACCTAGTTTCCTAGCTCTCTGATCACATATCCAAATCTAGGGTTATCTGTTCACAGTGAATAAGTATAATATAGAATAGATAATATAATGACCATTAATCAGAATAATGTGTCTTGCTCAACCACACCTGGTGGCTAACTGGAAGAAATAATAATGAGAACGATTAAGGCCTATTTCAAATGTAAAAGACCTTGTAGCTCACTTGTGGGAACACCTTCAACAAAGTCCTTTGTCCCAGGGGTGATTCCTGATTGCATTTGAAGAAAAAAGAATGGGTCACAGAAAGGATGAGAGCAAACCCATTTGGTAGTCAGGATGCCTTTTCAAAAGCCTATTCTAAATGCATTTTGCTTCATATTCTGCCCAAAACCATCAGTAAACTTCTAAGATGGCACACCAAAATGAGTTTATTTTTCTGCTATCATTCCTCCTACCACATGGTGAGAGTTCTATTTCTTCTTGCTTATAGATCTTTTCTTCAAAATTTATGAGACAAGAACCCAGATGCAGTTGTCAAACTGAGAAATTTTGGTTTCTCTCAAACTCCACTTTCGGCATTATCAATCATTATTTTCCCATGTTTCATTTCAAATGGATGCATCATTAATAATGTTTTTTTTCAAGAACTGGAGGGATTTTTTAAAAGAATTTAATTTATTATTCTGAGATTATTCACAAGCGAAGAAAACATAATAAAATTAGGTGACTTTAAGAAGAATGAATCTCTCCTAAATGAGGTTTATGTGTCCCAATTAAGGATTTTTGAAAACTGTAATGGTTCCTCAATTGAGGGTTTATTTATTTATTTGTTTATTTATTTATTGTCAGACCATTTTATTACAATAACCCACAGAAGGATCTGGGGTTGCGACTCAGTGGTAGAGTGCTCACCTCTCATGTGCAAGGCCCTGGGTTCAATCTTCAGCACCACATAAAAATAAATAAATAATAAATAAGTAAATAGATAACCAACAGAAACATTCCAAACATTTCAGGTAACTCTTCTTCTGGTGTGGCAAGAAAAAATAAAAGTGGTACTAACTTGAATTTAAATTATATGAAAGTTCAATCTCTCTCTCTCTCTCTCTCTCTCTCTCTCTCTCTCTCTCTCTCTCTGTACTGGGTATTAACCCCAGGGCCTCATGCTTAAAAAGCAAGCACTGTACAAGCTGAGATTTTTACCCAGCCCCATTTTTTGGGGAGGAAGACCAGGAATTGAAGTCAGCAGCACTCTACCACTGAGCCACATTCCTACCTGTATTTTGTATTTTACTTAGAGATAGGATTTCACTTAGTTGCTTAGTGCCTCACCATTGTTGAGATTCCTTTTGAATTCATGATCCTTCTGTTACAGTCTTGTAAACATCGGGTATTACAGGCATGCACACCATGCCTGGCCAACTTCAATCTCAAGGGCTAATGTACATAGAAATTAGATCAAAGTCTATGTCAATAACTCGGTACATTATTTTAAAAAAATGTATATACATATATACATATATATGTATCTATATATACATACATATATTTAGTTTTTGATATACCTATATTTTATTTACTTATATGTGGAGCTGAATATCAAACCCAGTGCCTCACATGTGCCAGAAAAGTGAGTTATCACTGAGCCCCAGCCCCAGCCCCCTGGTATATTTTTCTATGAGGGATATTGGAAATTGAACTCAAGAACACTTGACTACTAAGACACATTCCCAGGTTTTTTTTTGTTGTTGTTGTTTATTTGTTTGTTTTACTTTATTTAGAAACAGGGTCTCACTGAGTTCCTTAGCACCTCACTTTTGTTGAGGCTGGCTTTGAACTTTTGATCTTTCTCAGCTTCTTCAGCAACTGGGATTACAGGCCTCCACCAACACACCAGCCCCTGGTATATTTTTAATACCTGTTTTACATAGATTTTAAGCAGTAACTTTAACTTTTTTCTAATATGTATTTGGATTGAATCCATAACCCAGAAATCAGTGAAACAGAGAATCTATTTTTTATCTCCAGCACTGCTTTCGGTTATGACAGTGTATGAGTTAAGATTCCCCATTGAAGATTTTACTGTGTATTGTGGTCTCATTCTGCCCTCCCATATGACCTAGTTTTGAGTTTTAGAATGTCTGAAACAAGGTTCCCAAAGATTCCAAATTTTTTGGAGTATTTAGAAAACACCACTATCTGAGTCTTGCCTTCTAGGAGCCAGTTTGAATTTTAAGTGTGTAGCTTCTGAAGGAATGGACTAAATAGATGCTTTGAAGCTGGAAGGCATTTTCTAATATACTTTCTATCTAAAAGGCACTTCATTTGTTTCCTCTTATTAGATACTGTGAATAAAGATATAATAAAAATAGAAGTGTGGCAATATCTTTAACAAAAGTATTCCAATTCCTTTCATAGATACCCAGAATTATTATTACTGGATTGTAAGGCATTTTTTTTGCCAATAATTATTATTTATTTCTTTTTCTTTATTTAGATACTCGGCACTTTACCAGTGTGTCACATACCCAGTCTCCAACACTTTTATTTATTTATTTATTTATTTTTGAGATAGGGTTTTACTGAGTTTCTTACGACCTTGCCAAGTTCTTGAGGCTGGCCTTTAGCTTGAGAATTAACACCTAGTTTTCTACCTCTCATCTTCCTAAGCCACTAGGAGTACAGGCATGTACAACCTTGAACTGCTACCCCAAATTATTACTAGTGGATTATGGCATTTTTATTTTTGGCTTTTAAAAAACCTTAAGACTATTATAAAAATATATTTATTAAATTTATATATCACTAATATTTTTACATATTTGTGAACCCAGGTATCTCTATTAATTATGAGATATTTGCTTGGTTTTGTTTGGTTTGGTGCTGAGTATTGAACCCTGTATGAAGGCAGGAATTGATGTGAACATACTTTATATACAAACAGAGGTATGATAAATTGTTCTATATGTGTATTAAGAATTGCCATGCATTCCACTGTCATGTATTTAAAAAATAAAACAACAACAAAAAAAAAGATTTCTTGGGAATAAATAGGGGTTCTTTTTAACTTTTTTTGTAAATTACTGTTTGAAACTATAGTCCATAGTAGTCCTAGAAACACATGTATATTAATTTGTTTGCAAGTTGTGAATATTTGTACATGCTAAGTCACCTCTGCATTTAATCTTGAAACTTCAGAAAACAGTATCTTGAATAAGATTTGTTGAAGTTTAAAAACTCAGTGCACAAACACATTTCTTTCAGAGCAATTGGTAATTGTGGAGTTTTTACTCTGGTTAGCTCTGTTGGTGCAGGGCTCTGGAATGTTGAAACATCAATCAGGGTATTGGCAATTTACTCTATTTTACACCATTTGCACCCACAATACAATAATGCCAGCAAAAGCAATTGAGAAAATATGCTGATAAATGTCTTGAAATAAAAGGACATGTTTGATATTTAGCTATTTCTCTGCATTAATCCCAGCTCATGGAAAATTTGGAAATACATTTATGATACCTAGAAAATTACCATATTTTCTGTGCCTTAAATACATGTGTATCACTTCTTCCACATTTCTCTTTACTGAGGGTAATTCTGGCAATTGGGGATTTGGTCCCAAATGAGGTACTTTGCTCAAGACAGAGCTAATGCTCAGTGTACTCCAGCTTTTCCTGCTGACTGAAGGTAGATATTTTCTTAATTGTCCGATGTATTTAATCTATCTACTCATTTGTGACTTTAAAAAGATAAACTTATAACATGGTTAGCTTTTTATTAAATGTCTATATAGGTAAAAGAATGACCCATAATTTTAATATTCTGCTTTATTTTTAACATCATTCCCCCCTTAACATCTGCCTTTTTTGTTTGTGTTGCTAAGGTTGTAACCCAGTTCCCTGCACATTATGCACACATGCTTTACCATTGAATTGTTCCAACAGTCAAAAATTCTAACTTTAGATAGATCAGTTTTATGCCTTCAGGTCTAATGTCATTTTTCACATGGTTGAATTTAGGTAGATCTTTCTGTTGCTCTTATCAGAAAGATACTTAAAGTGGACATAAATATGGATTCATATTTGTTCTCATTATAATTCTTTGGTCTGTATTATTTCAATATAGTTTATAAAATACATATATTATATGTCACATAACAATCACTATTGTATTTGTTATAAATTCAATGTGTGGAAGTATTTTACATATTTTACTTCCCAAAACCATTTTAAAAAAATGGTTTATCTTTTTTTTTTATTAAAACAACATCATGCTTAAATTTTCATGAAAAAAATTATACTTTAAATTGAGGAAAAGTGGTTGGTTTTGCAATTATGAGATTTATTGACACACATGGTATTTTTAATTATTATTTTATGTGTTTCTGAAAATTTCTATTTTGTAATAATTATTACATATTTACATGAAAGCCTCTATACATATGATGTATTACACAGGTATCAATTTTATATAATACTTCTGTGATATTTTGTTGGGTTAGTTAATAGGATGTAATGAAACAAAATGTTTCTGGGCTCCAAAATCCAATTTTTCTCAGACTTCAATATTTCTTTTTTCTTTAATATACTTTCTCTTTTTTCAACTATGTAGTAATATAGCAGTAGTCTTATGCTATCATGTAACTATATACTAACATGGCTCACTATGATACTTATTGAGGAGTATCAAATATATTAAAAGGTTAAACAGTTTGTATAAATGAATAACAGTTATTTCCATCTCCATCTTTAGTTCATGAGAATTTGTTTCATGTCCTCATCAATACTGTGTAAATTTTGTATCTAATATTATTTTCTATTTCTCTATTTTGTTAAAAAAATTAAATTTTTGAACATTTCTCTTATATAGTTATTTAAGTCTCTTACTTGCTTTTCTCTTGGTGCGTCTTTCATTTTCTTTTTTATTAAAAAAATGCTTAGTTATATGTGTGTTCAAGTTCTCCCACTGTCTCTCCTCTTTGTATCTTACACTGGTATTATTTATGAATAAAATTTTTATTTTAATGTTTAATAAAATTTATTTAAATTTTATTTTATTTTAATGATTTTTTAATATTTTGTGTAACTGTTTGAGAAGAAATAACACCTTTTTTTTATTGAAATTGAAATTGATGTTGCCATTTTACTGAATTTTATCCCCAGGCATTTTTAAATTTATTGTTGAGACAGGATGTTAGTTAGTTGCCTGAACTGACCTTAAAATTTCAATCCTTATGCTTTATCCTCAAAAATAGATGGTATTAGAGGCATGTATTATTATATTGACACTATAAACCCCCCCCCATTTTAATTATTGTCACCTGGGATTGAACATAGGGGCACCTAATCACTGAGCCACACATTGAACACTATTTTATATATTATTTAGAGACAGGTTGTCACTGACTTGCTGAGCACATTACTTGTGCTGATGCTGACTTGGAACTCAAAATCTTCCTTCCTCAGCAATCCAAGCCAGAAGGATTACAGAAATGCACAACTGTAAAAAAGTATTTTTTTTAATATCTTACTAGTTGTTGATGGACCTTTATTTATTTATATGTAGTGCTGAGAATAAAACTATGTGCCTTGCACATGCTAGCTAAGTACTCTACCACTGAGATACAACTCCAGCCCATGTACCCAGCTTTTTATACTCTTTTTGTAGTAATCAGTAACAACTTTAAAAATTAAAATTGCATTTATATCACTTTTTCTAGTACAGCAATGTATTACTAATTAAACTTATTCTTAGTATTTTTTAAAACAATCTAATGGATGACAGTTGTTTTTTTTTTTTCCCCAGAGATTATTTTATCACTTCGTAGGGTGTGGTGAAGAGTCTTCTTTGAATATCTCCTATTATCAAATGTGTCCACGCTAAGTGTGTTGAAAATAATGATTCTGAAAGTTCACGCAATCCACACATTTCTAAGACTATAGGGGTGAGGGAAAGGACAATATTCACAGCCAAGAAACACTTTCCCATGGAAGCATAGTATCAGTGTCCAACCTGAAGTTTAATCCAGATCTTTTAGTGGTAAGGTTGTTTAAGAACCACAACCCTAAGTTTTTGGGTTCCTCTAAAATACCCTGAATTTCTTTAAATTATTTACTCTTCTTCAAAATAAAATTTCTGCTACCTATTTAAAAAATAAAGCACTATGAATGAGAAATGTTAATGAGAATTAATTTCTCTGGAGGTACTGAGGTTGATCTTTAATTATAGTTTTTAAATAGTCAAATAAAAAAAGACTTTCAATTGTCTCATCTTTTCCAACAGACGATATGGAATACTTTGATGTACTGACATGAAATAACAAAAATGCATTAAGGAAAGTGATATCACAGAAATTTTCAGGGTAGAATCTAAGAAATTTCGGAAAAATATATTCATATACAACTGCATTTCTGTAAAAAAATAAATAATTAGTGCTTGAGTATAGGGATAATTTCAGTGTGCCTCATGTATTGTAGATAGAAGGTAATGATAAAGTAATAACTGAGGAGATTCATAACTCTATAATTGTGGGAGACATTAATAGCAATTTAGAAAAAGAAAATACAGTTAAATCCCTTTAGATATGGCGCTGTTTTCTGTTCTTCTTATGAATTTGATTCTGTCAAATGAGATTATTTGGACATGGTTCTCTCTGAATTGAAGTTTTCTTTTGTTTTTAGGATTTTGTCAGTTATGTCATGTAAAGCCCTGTCCTAAACTCACTTTGGGGGCTCTTTTACCACCTTTTCCAGACTGCAGAGCAGAGACCCACTTCACTCATTCTGTGCAATGAACTGACTTTTGTCAATCTTTGCAAACAATGTTTGGAAGAACAATAATATTGCAGGATCTTTCATATTCTATAATATTATTGTCAGATCCTGTGGGGTTAGATGGTAGTTACTTGCTAGGTTAGAAACATCTTCCCTATGATATCAAGCTCTTTGATCCATCTTGAGTTAACTTTTGTGCATGGTGAGAGAAAGGGGTTCAGCTTCATTTTGTTGCATATGGATTTCCAGTTTTTCCAGCACCATTTGTTGAAGATGCTATCTTTCCTCCATTGCATGTTTTTAGCCCCTTTATCAAATATAAGAAAGTTGTAATTTTGTGGATTGGTCTCTGTGTCCTCTATTCTGTATCACAGGTCCACCTGCCTGTTTTGGTACCAGTACCATGCTGTTTTTGTTACTATTGCTCTGTAGTACAGTTTGAAATCTGGTATCGCTATACCTCCAGATTCACTCTTCCTGCTTAGAAGTGCTTTTGCTATTCTGGGTCTTTTGTTTTTCCATATGAATTTCATGATTACTTTATCTATTTCTACAAGAAATGCCATTGGGATTTTGATTGGCATCGCATTAAACCTGTAGAGAACTTTGGGTAATATCGCCATTTTGATGATGTTAGTTCTGCCTATCCATGAACAGGGTACATTTTTCCATCTTATAAGATCTTCTTCTATCTCTCTCTTTAGGGTTCTGTAGTTTTCATTGTATAAATTTTTCACCTCTTTTGTTAGGTTGATTCCCAAGTATCTTATTTTCTTTGAGGATATTGTGAATGGAGTGGTTTTTCTCATTTCCATTTCTGAAGTTTGTTACTGATATACAGGAATGACTTTAATTTATTCATGTTGGAAAATCTTGTATTTAAGTCATTCATAAATGTAAGAGAAAATTTACTGGTTATTTTATTCCAATAAGTGTCTAAATCTTTTAATTTTCAGCAGCAGTAGAAAATCAGAGATTATATCAAATTAAGTCTTCTATGTGATCAAATTTTCATTGTGATCATCATGTGATCAGCATTAATTAGTATTTATCAAAACACTGACCAAAGCTGATAAAAAAATGACATTGAAGCTTCACTGACTTTTCTGAGTTTCAGCAATAGCTTGATCAGGTAGCTTTTAAGTTTTAATATATATGTAGGTATAATTGTAATTCTTTTCTTACTACAAGCTTCCTTGTGATGTGAATTAGGTTATGTTCTCTAAGAAACTATACCATTAATTCTAGACACTACAATGTTTTCTTTGTTTTCAGTTACTTCCAGTAACTTCTGCCTTAATTATTCTTAAAATTGTTTCTTTATGTAAGTAATCGGGACACATTTTACTTTTTGAAACTAAGAACCTGATATTCACATAAGGAGATTTACTACTGCTGTAAATTCTTGATCCCTCTTATTTTACATTTTTGAGATTCGTTGATATATTTTCAAAATTTTTCATACTCATTTGAAACTTGGGCAATTTATTAAATTTATTTTTGTTCTAATCAGGACAGTATAATATTCTATAACTCATTGTACACACATAAAGCTACAGTTTTGCTTCTCTGGTTGTACAAAAAGTATGGTCACACCATTCATGCAATCATAAAAGTTCCTAGGGTAAATGATTTTGGTCTCATTTCACCATCTTTTCTGTCATCATTGCCACTACCTATCTCTCTGTCCCTTGGACCAATCCAAAATTCCTTCACTGGTCGCATGCTTCTCCAAGTATTGAATTAGCATCCACACATCAGAGAATTAATTTGTCTTTTTTTTCGGGGGGATTTATTTACTTCACTTAGCATGATATTCTCCAACTCCATCCATTTACCTGCAAATGTCATAATTTTATTCTCTTTTCACGCTCAGTAATATTCCATTTGTGTGTGTGTGTGTGTGTGTGTGTGTGTCTGTGTGTGTGAAGGTCTTTATATTTTTCTCTATAGAAGGGCATCTAGGTTGGTTTCACACTTTGTCAATTGGAAACATGAGCATTTTGTTTACTGTTCTTTTTCTGTCATCTTTTATATTAAGTGAATGTGATTTGGCCAAGAATAGAGACCCATCTACTTTTCTAGCTTATAGATATTTGTGTCTTCTAAGATTTATGTCAAAACCTTTGACTTTATTAAGGGGGTACTGGAGATTGAACTCATGGGCACTTGACAACTTAACTTCAGCTCTATTTTGTAATTTATTTAGGGAGAGAGTTTCACTGAGTTGCTTAGCCCCTTGCTATTGATGAGGCTGACTTTGAACTTGCAATCCTCCTACCTCATCATCCCTAGTCACTGGAATTACAGAAGTCATTTACTTGTGACTTCATCAAGTAAGGAACACTGGAAATTTCTTGTGTATTTTTGCATTTTAAATATGGTTTTGTCATCATCATACTTGCCATGAGGTAAAAATTTATTTCATGAGAATATTTTTAAAATAAATACCAATGCAAATGTGAGAAATTGAGTAAAGAGGAAAAAAAGGAAGTGAAAGTCAACACAGGGTTTGGGACTGTGATGGAGACCATGTGAAAAATCTGAGCTTTTTTGCATGTTTTCTTATGACTTTTTTTTGATACCAAGGATTGAAACTAGGACCTCATGCGTGTTAGGTAAGTACTTTAATATTTAATTACACACACAGCCTCTGGTTGAATATTTACCAAGGGACTGCATTTTATGTTACACAATTCTCAGAAGAACCATGGGAATGTGACACTTTTATTTTTTTGTAAAACAGCCATCAACTATATAACTGTTCTTACAAGTAAACTGAGGGAGTGCTTTTAGATTAAAAAAATGGCTCTAAACCTGAGTTTCAACGCTCCAGAAGCAAAATATATTAAAACACACACACACACACACACACACACACACACACACACACACACACACACAAACACTGTGCTTGGTTTCCACAGCAGAGATTGTCTTCTAAATCAATAAGAAGGCTTTTCAGTTTAGCCAGGATCAACCAAGTTTATGTGTACTTGTGTCATAGCAGTGTTGAAAGAAATTGAAATTACACTTTTTGTTGCCATTTTCTTTAACTATACATGGCACAATGAGAGGTAAAATCTAAAAAAAAATTAAAAAAAGAATTTTCAGTTAAAAAAAATAATAATAATTCATGCTACTTCAACTGCTTTTAAGGTTAAAATTGGTATTCTTACTCAGGGAGTACTTGACCAATGTTTCACATCCCCAGCCCTATTTTGTATTTTATTTACTTATTTATGAATATACATTTTTTCTGGGGGGTACTGCAGATTGAACTTGGGGGCACTTCTCAGTGTCATCCCCAGCTTTTTTCTTTTTATTTTATTTAGATACAGGGCCTCACAAATTTTCTTAGCACCTTGCTTTTGCTGAGGCTGGCTTTCAACATTTGATCCTCCTCCCTCACCACTCCCAGCTGCTGACATTTCAGGCATGTACCACCACATCAAGCTAGATCTTAATTCTTTTAATATTATGATATGGAAACCTTTCACATGCAACTAAATTACATTTAGAAAAGATATATTTCCATAGAGTAGATACCTATTGATATGGTAGAAAAAGTTTTTTGGTATGTTTCTCTAGTATTTTTCAGTATTAATTACTAAATTAAATATATGGTATATCATTAGATTGCTTTAATATTTTTGACAGTGTTTTATGACATTTAAAATTTTTCTAGCAATGTTGTAACTAAAAATGAATGAGCTCATTTTTTTCCCATTTTTTAATATGATCCCAATGTAGGTGGGATTATATATTAAGAAATACTTTTTAGTGTTTGCACTCAAATTTGTCACTTTATGACAAGCAGACCAGGTCATAATCACATCTGAAAGGCTATAATGACTTCTTTTTAGGAAATTGTGAGTTGTTTCAGTTTAATTCTTATTAGTAGTTAATGTGTTACTACAATGAGTCATTAGAATCACAGCTCATAATTCACTCTGTATGGGCTGAGGAAAAAATAATTTATTTTCAGTTAATCCAGCTTTTTTTTTCTTTTTTGTTAGATGTATAGGAGCAAACTCTTTTTTGTAAATTCTGTATATATATACCAACTTAACTCATATAATGATTAATTTATTTTTTTAAGTTCTGTTTTGGAAATTACTGTAGTAAATTAATGGCTCTATTCCTATACTAGATACTTTCTCTAAGATATCTCCATGATTGTATGCCTTTATCTCCATTATGATATGAGTTTATTTTATTTTTCTTGTTCATCTTTTTACTGGGGATCAAACCTAGGAGTCCTGTATTCCTGAGCAATTTCATATCTGGCCAAGATGACCAATTGGTGATGTACTTTTTTGTTTATGTTATTTTATTTTATTGTACCAGAGATTGAATCCTAGGGCACTTCACCACAAAGTCATATCCTGAGTCCATTTTTTGTTAGTTTGGTTGTTGTTTATTTTGTTGTTGTTGTTGTTGTTATTCCAGAAACTTAAACCAGGGTTGCATAACCACTAAGCCACATCCTTAAGTCTTTTTATGTTTCATTTTGAGACAGGGACTAACAATTTTTTTTACAGTTTTCTAAATTGCCAAGGCTTCCTTTGAACGTGTAATATTCTTTCTTTAATCTCTAGAGTAACTGGGATTACAAGCATGCACCACAAGGCCCAGGTTAATATTTCTGATTATTACTTCTGAGACAGGGTCTCAGTAAGATTCTTAGGGCTTGCTAATTTGCTCAGTGTGCCTTTAAACTTGAGAACTTTCTGCCTTAGCCTCCTGAGCTCCTGGAGTTACAGGCATGCACCATCATGACCAGGGTCTTGTACTTATTTGGCTGGCCTCACTATTGCTACTTACTAAAAATATAGATACTCACCACCATATCTGGTGTATTTTCTTCTTAAATTTATTCACTACTTGTGTTAACTCAAATTAATTTATTCCATGATGTTTGTCCCTTCTGTTTTTAGACATTAAAGTATTAATTGGTGTTTTTGTATAGAATATCAAGGTATACTTTATATAATTTATTGACCATTAAATGTAGCAGTTCATATCAGATTAAAAACATAAGTGGTCAGGTGTAATGGTATATGCCTGTAATCCCAGGGCTTGGAGGGTGAGGCAAGAGGATCACAAGTTGAAAGACAGCCTCAGCAAAAGTGAGGTGCTAAACAACTCAGTGAGACCCTTTCTCTAAATAAAATACAAAATACTGCTGGGGATGTGATTCAGTGGTTGACTGCCACTCAATTCAATCCCTAGTACAAAAAATATATCTTAGGAACTCTGGTTGTACTTCGATAGTTCTGTACTTGCTGGGCCTTTTTTAGATGCTAAGTGATTCCCAGCAGTGCATATAAATAAATTTTAAAAAATAATAAATTTTAATTATAAATTATATAATGTACATATATATACATATATGTATTTATAATAATGTAGATAAATATAAATACAGATGAAATATAAATATATATAAATGCCTGAAGCCAGATACACAATTCAAATTTATTATTTTACTAATAAATGAACATTCACTTTTTATTGACCCTGTGTTATTATAATTAGGTTTCATGGAACAGGATAATGAACTAAAAACAAATATATATATCCTACTCTCAGGGGCTCATAATTCTATGGTTAGTTACAATATATATCATGTACCTGATATTTTCAAATTTAAGCTATCACTTTTATATAGAAAATAAAAATGAAACTAAAGAAGATGTTGGTCATTTTCAGATCAGAACTGAGTTCTGATTTCTTAATTTAAAGGATACCTAGATAATTTATTAGTTATTTTTTTACAAAATTACAGGTATTAAATTTTTCACAGTGACTTAAACCATTGGCACTTTACAAATAAGCCATTGCCTTAGCCCCTTTAATTTTGAAAGAGTTTTCACTAAGTTTCTTAGAGCCTCACTAACTTGCTGAATTTTATTTGAACTTTTAATCTTCCTGCCTGAGCCTCCAATGTTTCTGGTATTTCAATAGTGTGCCACTATACCTGTAGAGATAGTAGATTTTAAGAAACCACAATTGTAATTAAAATGAAGTTGCTTAACTGGCTTTGTACTATTAATTCTCTGGCCTTAGCACCCCCAATTGCTGGGATTACAGATATATAATAAATAGTTGTTTTTTATTTATTTGCATTTGTCATTTTTATTATAACTCATATTTGTATTTATCTCCATTAAATATTTAGAATAATTTCTTGCAATTAAATTTCTATTAATGTATATATACTATAATCATGGAATGCATTTTCCACTTAAATCTATTTGAAGTTCTTTTGTATTAACACAAGTTTCATGTAGCTTCATGTTCTTTTATAGATATGTCTAGATGATTATTTTATCGAGAATTCTATTGCATTCTTTGGTATCTTGTTTAAATGTGCTGTGCTCTCCTACACTTTTATGGGTTTTAAAATTTTCCATTTATAGCACTGTTGAGACACAGATGCAGTCTTCTCTTTCTAATGTTTTCTTAGAATATTTTATCATCATTCTTGTGGAATGCATTGTAGCATTTTCATCTTTCTCATATAGAAAGAAATCTAAAATGTATTGTTGATTATTGATGTTCTATTTTAGACATGAAACATTACTGATTTTTATTCCAAGTTTTTCCTAGAAGCTTTAGAATCATAACCTTGAGGATATTATTACCACCAAAGGTGTGCACAATATAGCAACAGATCCTGCTTTTTTTGAATGTCTCCATCCAAAAACTAAAACAGTATGAAAAGTGGCGGGCAGTCTGTGTTTCAGTGGAGCTTTTTGGAATTTGAGTCAAGCAGAGTTGATTCTGAATTTTACCTGATCTGCTCAAAGCTGTGAGCTTTGAAAATTTTTCTTTCTTTCAAACCATTATATAAAATTCATGTATAAGAAAAGGTAGAATAATATTGAGTGCCAAGATGTTAGAAATTCCTTTTTTTGTATTTATAAGTTACATATTGTAATTTTCATCTTTACCTGTGAAAACATAGAATTTGTTTCCAAGTGCTTGGATCTGATACTTCGTTCTTTTCTTTTTTTTTGGGGGGGGGGTGGGTGGGTGATACCTGAGATTGAACTCAGGGGTACTTAACTCAGGGGTGCTTGACTACTGAGCCACCTTTCCAGTCCTATTGTGTATTTTATTGTAGAAAGGTCTCACTGAGTTGCTTAGTGCATTACCATTGCTGAGTCTTGTTTTTAACTCACAATTCTCCTTCCTCAGTTCCCTAAGCGACTGGGATTAAAGGTATATGCAATAATTCCTCACATTTTTTTTAATTTTTTTATGGGTTATAGAAACTGTAACTATAAAAGTGCTTAGTCTGCTGACTACATCCCAAAGACCTTAATTCTTTTGCTTTTACTTTTCAAACACTGCTATGTCCAAAGTAAGAAGCCCACACAAGAGAAACAGATTAATCAAGGTGCTCTGTGCGATGAGGATAACTCAGCTTCTGAAGTTCAGCAGCAGGTAACACTTTCCATCAGAAAAAAACACAGATAAGCCTTCATGAATAGATAAACCAGACTAATCATAACCTAATAAGTTGTACAGTGACTCATACACCAATTATAAGCGGAAACCAGATTTCTTTAACATCTTGTATAAAAGATATTGTATACATCAGATTGGTTTTAAAACTGTCACAGTACCTTATACCAAACAAGAAAACAGACATTACAGCTTAGGCATTAGGTCAAGGGATAAGTTGCAATATAAGATCTTTGTCTTTAATTCATTTGAATTCTAGAGTCAAGGCTGTGGAGAGATATATTGGCATGTGGCCTCCAACTACAGGGACTCTCTTTTCTCTGCTGTCTGAAATCTGAAATAGAAATAAATTTGTGTCCAGCATCAGGTGGTAAACAATCATCTTCTTTTAGACTCTGTTTTCTTTGATATCTCTGCTCTTCCTGAGGGCACTGTCACTCCTGCTGTTTAGTTATATAGAGAAACATTGATTACACCTCTTTATGGAATGCAGTGATCCAGATTCTTTGACTCCCCAAGGTCATAGGAGCCATAATTCACAAAATGGAATGTGACCATTGTGAACTAAGATGTGCTGGAGGCTTAAAATAGAGTTAGTTGTGAGGATGTATTCTAAATATGTATGTATTCAACATTAGAAATTTTATGTTTGTCATATAATAATAGTATTCTTGATATAATCTTCAAATGTGTCATTCTAATTAATTTAAACAGTGTCTTATATTTTTTTTTATTTTATTGTAAATACTAGAAAAGTCAAAACTTCACCTTTGCCTGATATTTTACATATATTGGATTGTCTTCTCAAAAAATAAATCAGAAGAGTTAAATAAAAAAATACTGCCCATTATTTTGTTTTCAATAATTAACAATATGTATGCATAGAATGCATATAATGATGTCTCCCTATTTACAAGGCTAAATTTAAATATCAACATGCCATGCTAGATTTCACCACTTTAGGAAATCTTTGCCTTTATAAAAGCTGAAACTGCTATATGTACTCAAATGTAATCACCTTAAAAGAAAAGTAAATGCATCCAAGAACCTGCCAATCCTGATTCACTGTGGCCTCATTCATTTATGGTGTTGATGCCATCTACTGTCACTTGGACAGTAGGCTGAGTGGATTCAGACTCAGAGGGCAGGTCTTTTCCAACCAGGGGCTCTTGGATGAGAACTTTTTAATACAATATACAACAAGTATGAAAGGTGTGGCTTCCACTGTAAGATCCAGTTTTCATCTCTTCAGATTGCCATTTTTGCGGATCCATTCCTAGACTTCCTCATCAATGCTCAGGAAATCCAGATTCTGCTGCCACACAGATGATAAAAAACCTATAAGGAGAATGCAAGGCACCATTAAAAACCAGAGAATAGTGGCTGTAAGATTTTTGAGACTGCATCTGCAGATTGGAATTGGAGACAAATTAGAAGAAATTTCAAACAGCAATTGCTGTGGCTGGAACTGGTTTTTGTAGATGGGAACTACCCAGCATAGTCTCCAGTGTCTGCAAGAATGAATACTTTTGTGGAGCAGTTTATTTCTAAGTCTCCTTTGGCCAATCAAGTGGAAAATGTATCAGCAGCTAAAATTTTGGAAATTCTGTTCTCTCCATTTATGGTATTTTCAATCATGGCCCAAAGCCCATGTGTACAGCTTTGTTCTGGCATCCTGGGATCTCCTCAGATTGTGTGGTAATGATTGCTGTGATTATCAGGAGAGAATTCCAAATACAGTGTGATTTTTTTTTCTCTTCACAAAGTGTTGCTGATATATAGGTGAGAATCAGGTCCTGGAATTCAGAGTGCTGGAACTTATCTTTGGTTTTTGATTCTGGTCTCAGAATATATCCTATATTTTCATTTTCTTGTTCACACTCTAAATGCCAACTTTATTACTTCACAATATAATAAACTGTTCCTCCTTATAGCATATTTCAAATAGATGCAGTATTTTGTAATTATTTTTATCCTATATTAGGTGCACTCTATATAAGATTATTTTGTCCTTCAGGTGGTATTGTGTATGAGAGAAAAAAAGAGAAGATTCACTTGACCCTTTGTAAAACAATGCTCATTCCTGTCCCCTCTTTTATTTCCTTAGATACAGATACCTTATTGGAAAGTCTCTCATTGGGAATTACCCACTGTAGACTTGATAAGATAATGTGTCTTCCTGTCTCTGTCATACCTTCTCTTGGCTCAGGAGTTCTCATGTCTATATACTTTGGAGGGCTGGCTCATTTGAGTCTCTGTGTTCTCTCTTGCCAAGAGAAAAAAGTCTGAAATATGGTGTGAAGGTTATCAGGGGAGTAGTTTGGCACCCTGCAGTTGAAATAAATCTCCGGGTACATCCTTCATTTAAAGACACTTTATTTATTTATTTTTCTAAACTACTGACAATATTGCTACATAAAAATGGGCATGCAGTTATTTTTTTAACTTCCTCATTCTAACTTCTTGAAATTATACCTAGAATCAATTTAACCCTGTTATATGTTAGTTCTGTTTTAAATGGTTTAAAGTTTACACTGTTTTCAAAAATGCATTTTCCAAACTTGATTTCTCACCAACAGTGTACAAGGGTCTTCTCTTTTCTATATCCACAACTTCTTGAATCTTTGTTATTATAAGCTTATTGACAAAAGCTGTTCTCTCTCTTTTTTGGGGAAGGCTATTGGGGATTAAACTCGGGGACACTCCCACACTGAGCCATGTCCCCAGGCCTATTTTGTATTTTTTAGAGACATGGTCTCACTTAGTTGCTTAGTTCCTTCCTGTTGCTGAAGCTAGCTTGGAACTCTCAATCCTGCCTCATCCTCTTGAACTGCAGGGATTATAGGCATGCACCACCAAACTTGACGATAAAAGCTATTCTAACAGTTGTGCTTTATATACAATTATCCACTGTTGGACTTGTGCATCAAATCCCTGATGGAAGATTGTAGAGTCCAGTCTGTCTTGTAGCCACAGAGAGTATGTGTTGCAAACTTTTTCTGGGGACTAACAGACATGTATTCTTTTTAACTCCTTCTCTGCACTATTACTTGGTATTTTATCAGCTGAGAATCTTGAACACCAATGGAAAACCTTTGGTTTGTAATCTAGGGCAGATTTGCATGTTATCAGCAAGATTTATTCCCATAGCCTGAAGATTAAAAATGGCTTCCCATTTGGGGTACTTCTGCATAAGCTTCTCACTATTCTTTTGAAGAGTATTTTATTACATATGAGGCAATTACTTACTTCTATTGAATGTAATATAATAAGAGGAAAGAAACTCAGAGATGAAAAATTTTCATTCTGGAAATAATTGGCAGTCCTGGAATTTTTACAGGGGGAAGCCCCAGATTGGAGTTTTTTTGTGTGCTGAACACACTTAAAGGCATATACCAATTTCGTTGAGATTTAACTTCTTTCTCCTGATCCCTGGAGTTTAAGCCCAGGATATCTTTCCCTAAACATAGATAACTATCACTTTTTCTCTGATCTTAGCACTTAGAAATGTGTAGATTCTTTCTCAGCACAAGCTAAAATAAAATCAAAAGCACAGAAAACTATTTAGTTAGGGTTTCATGTATAGGGTCCCAATCTTGATCTTCTCAGGGTGACACTGGAGATTTGTGTTTCTGTTTCAATTATATAGCATATTGTCAAAGGCTGCATTAAGGCCTAAGTCTATCCTAGCTTTTTAAAATAATCAAGTAGTAGACATGTTCCTATTTATACACATAAATCTCTAAATGGAAAACCACTGGTTTCTACTATTTTTTTTAAACTTTGTCTAAGAGGGAATTGAGGCATAATATGTGTATTCAATATATCTATGAAATATGAGAAAGTCAGGAGATGCTATTCTTTTATATTCCCAACATCACTCTCAATAAGATAGGCTTGACAAGGTAATGTGTCCTCATGTCAGTGTCATACCTTTTCATTTTATTTATTTATTTACACTGGATTTAACCCCTGGGCCTTGTAACTGCACCAGTGAATTCTGCATTCAAGTCAGTCTTCCTTTAGATTTAGCTATGTAATCTCTCCACATGTAGTATGGTTCTTGTGATGTTTAGACTTATGTTGACCTTTCAATTTGTATTAAAAATACATAAAATTTTATATACATGTAGATTAACTTTTGAATTTTCCTTTCTATTATATTTCCTTGCTTGTTATTATTGCAAGATATTTTTCTCTTTTAATTCAGAGTTTCAGAGCAAATTATATATATATATATATATATATATATATATATATATATATATATATATATATATATATATGATATTTCGTATAAATTTTAGAATTTTGTTTTCTCTGATCCCTTCTTCCATTAAAAGTAAAAAATGTTAACACTTTAATGAAAAAATATTTTGAATTTACGGGGAGTTTTACATTTTGCTAAAGATGGGTTATGTCATGTATACAAATGATGTGCATTGTCAATTTTTTATGTACTTTTGTGTATTTACTTGAATTCTACATGCTTTTAAATGTATTAATGTAAACATTATATATATGTGACATTTACATAGAACTATGTAATGATTCACAATATTATTCTAACTACATACATTAAAATAAAAATAGGTTTTGGACTTTATTTTTCCCACCTATTTCTCCTTAGATCTTTCTCAATGTACATTGTCTTTTCTTCATGTTCTGTATTTCAATTGTGTGAACCAATGCTTTCATTTCCGTCTATCCTATCACGGTTCAGACTGCAGTGATTTCTATAAGCATATACTTCTGCTGGGAAATGATCATGTATTTTAAATAGCCAGTCTCTTCAAAGAAATTAAAATTTTTATTCCCTCTTAATTTATTGGGAATTTATTTGCTCCATGTGTTTATTGATACTATTTGTCTCACAAATATGATTAGATTTTGCCATTTTCTAATTTCTAAATCTGTTGAGCTATCTTATGTTTATCAAACCTTTATGTTTATCCTTAAGAAGTGGCTATTGAACTTGCTTCCATTTTCTTTATTGGTACTGAATTTGAATTCAGAGACACTCTTCACTGAACTGCATCCATACCTCTTTTTAAATTTTTTTCTTTGAGACAAGTTCTCACTTAATTTCTTAGAAAATTGCTAAATTGCTGAGATTGGCTTTGAACTATTTCTCTCCTCAGTGTTCCAAGCTGCTGGGAGTACAGGAATGTGCCACCATTTGTAGGTCTTACCTTCTCTTCTTTGAGGTCTGTGTTTTTGACATTTTTTTCTTCATTTTTATTTACATTCTTTTGGTACCCAGTTATAATATTAGCAATACTTAACAACTATGCAATATGCCCTGCATTTTTTTTGAGATAAATTCTCACTAATTTGATTATGGCCTTGCTAAGTTTCTAAGGCTAGCTTTGAACTTGGAATCCTCCTGCCTTAGCTTTCTTCCATCCTTTTTTTATATTTCAGGAATATTTTTTCCATTTGTGAGGCAATTCATTTATTCCAATTTCTAACTTCAATTTGTACCCTTTAAATATATCATATCATAAATACATTTTATTTTAATATTTTCCATTTTTTAAAATAAAGTTAGTATTTAAATTTGTAAATGAATAATGACATTTCTGTCTTTTCATCATCATTTTTAAATTATTATCATTTTATTATTTTGGATGATTGAGGAAAGGTGTGCCATATTATTTATCCACACTCATTGATTTTGGTAAAATTTTGAGTAATCACATCACTAAGTTGATTAAGCTATGTTGATCTTGAAATTATTCTATCTTTTCTTTTTAAGTATATGGTATTTTAGCATCATACACTACTAAATACAGTGTTTAAATACCTTATTAAAAACATTTTGTCATATCTTCTGTTTTTCATTTATATTAAAGTATTCCTTTACAGTGAGTGGTTTATACATCATATCAGAAAATGATACAATGACATTTTTATTAGGCAGATACCACACTGTTTCAGCAGTTTTTTAAAGTACTCTTTTATTCATTTTTAATGCAATGCAGTTTTTTTTCTTTTTTCATTGCCTAAATGACCAGAGTCATTTAGAGAATTTTGTCTTTAGTTCCACAGTGCTAATTATTCATCTAATTTTGAGGTCTATAATCATTGCCATAATGTAGAATCCTAGAGTCATATATGCAGCAATGTTTTTATTAATAATGGACTTCATGTACACTAATGTCTAAATAATAACCTAGGTATATCAACTAAGAATGTGTCAGTATGCTGTATCATTTTTAAAATAACAGAATCATCTCACCACACATTTTCCAGAATGTATCTGCATCATTAACTGAGGCATCATTATATATACCTTACAAGTTACAATTATGTAATGCATAAATAATATAAAATTTTTACTTGTGAAATTTATCAGAGCTCTTTCAATTAATTTGTATTCTAAATGATACATCTGGCATTACTGATAATTTCTATGAGCTGTTTACTGTTAATGTTTTCAATTTTGCTCCTTTGGTTAGTATTTTATTCACTACTTATAAAAATTGACTTTCCCCAAATATTGAGATTGATTTTTAGCTAGTGAATCTTTACTTTTATTTATCATTTAATAGTGTATTTTATTTTTAACCAAGTGTCTTGTGTATGTGAGTCAACCACTTGACTGAGCAAGCTATATCTCAAGCTCTATTTAAGTTGTATATAAGGTGTATACTTTTATTTTTTGACATATGAACAAATTCAAATATCTAGATCAATAGTAAATTAATTTAGGCATTACCCTCAAAGTATTATCTAGTACCATTTTTAATTTTTTTTTAGTTGTAGATAAAAACACAGAATCTTTAACCATTTTTTTGTGATGCTGAGGTTCAAACCCAAAGCCTCACATTTGCAAGGCAAGTGCTTTACCAATGAGGTACACACTCAGTTTACTGAGCTACAGCACCAGCCCTGTAGTACCTTTTTATAATCTCTGTGTTATGCTCTTCCCCATCACATTTTATGAAATGAATTTGATATTATTTAACAAGGCCAACACTAGATCAGAATTGAAATTATACAGATCAATGAATTATTACAATGGGAACATAACACATAACCTCTATTTCTATCAAGAAATAGAACATTAATGATGCTACAGAAACAAACAAACAAACAAACAAACAAAACCTGTCATGTCATCTTGATTTCTCCCTAGTGGAAACTTCAACTATTTTTTTAACTGGCTTTTAAAAAGTATTATTCTTTTTCAAAACAAAACAAAAAACTGAACAGGGATCACTTATTTATTTAATTATATTAAAAATGGGTAGCATTAAATAGCCCACTGTTTAGGAAACCAGAACTAAAAACAATCATGCTTGATGCATTGTTGGTGAAGCAAATCTGAGGGTGATCCAGAAATCAGAAGACAGAGGTGCATCTCAAAATTCCAGAGTTGGGGCATTAAAGTTTAGTTATGAGAAACTATCTAAGCATATAAATTGGTTGGATGGGTTGAAGAAAAAAAAATGTGGTTACGAGTTACTGGAGAAAATCTGAGGGAGATCAGATAGACCAGGTCAGGAAGTAGGGCAACAACACTTTTAAGCTATATAAACTGTGGCTGGAGAGGAAGAAATTAGAAGTTTTGAGGGGAAAAAAGTGTGGCATCTCTGCTAGAGCTTGAAGAACAGAGAGTCATGTGTGTGGCATACATGTTTAATTATACCCTGAATTCCTTGTTTTTAGAAATTTCCAAAAATGAGGCCACTTGCATAAGTAGGATGCTTTCACAATATTTCCTTCCTTCTCCCACTTAGGATACAACTTTTTCCCATCTCTGCATCTTACACATCCTCAGCAGTTTCTTCTTTCTTCTCAGATCAATTTTCCTACCTCCTCACTAATTTTTCTTCTGCTCTTTTTAGTTTTTCTGTTCTTACACTGTTTCCTAATTAAGATATTGAATCTCAACTGTGCCACTTTATCTATGCTTTTCTCTGAAATTATTTTGGGTCTGGGAATAGGCTCATTGGAATATTGGTTTTATAGGGCCCTGACTTAGGGGGCCTGGATGGTAAAAGGAGGTGTTAGATGCAGTCTAGTTTGGTGAAAGCAGCAGTGGAAGCTACATGTTGGAAATTTCTGTAAATATTTTGTGTTAAAGTGTAGAATGTATCCTCATGTAGGTAGTACCAAACCAATTTTCATAGTGGCTCTAAGATTTTGCATGGCCAACAGAGCGGTTTGACAATTTCAATTAACATATTTGTACTTTTTGGTCTTTTTAGATCTTTTGCCATTCTATTTCATATATATATAATTTACCACTGAGGTACAGACCCAATATTGTGCTTAACTATTTTGGTATGTCTTTTTTCCTCACAAATATAAAATCTCATTCATTCTGTTATGTTCACTTTCCACTACATATGTAGTCTGCAAATATTTTCTCCCACTCTATTTTTTAGCTTGAATCATTTGATGCACATTGTTCAAAAAATTTTTAAAATGGCCTTCTGGTATATAAATCCATAGAAATTTACTGGGAAATGTCTTAAAAATGGAGCAGCAGAGACCACTGTTATATGTAGATTCTCTCTTTCTTGTACTCAAGAAATTACCATGCACAATAATTGTTAAGGTATGATGAAAGACAGGAACTAAGAGTGAATAGAGTATTAGTTGAGAGAATTCAAACCTTTACAGGGTTGGGTGAGTTTTTATAATTCTCAGCAAAATATATAAGACCTGCTATTTGGACATAGCTCTGTCCCCTGCTCTGCATCTGTAGACAATATATGATGCAACTCTATCCATCTCACTCACTTTTGTGGATTTTTGATGTGTCTTGCTTTATTCTGCTGGCCCATTCTCCTCTCTTCTTCTTCATGGACTGGACATGACATTTTCTTTTCTGTAAACTCTCAGATACCCTGTGCAAGTTTAAGAATCATCTCATTGGGGATCTGCCATCTATGGTGTTATCAGATTCTGTGGAGTTTGAATGTAGAAACCTGTTGTGACAGCACCATGTTCTCTCTCTCTCTCTCTCTCTCTCTCTCTCTCTCTCTCTATATATATATATATATATATATATATATATATATATATTTTTTTTTTTTTTTCCCCTCTCTTTATGCTTTTGAAGGCTACATCACCACAAACAGAGAATAGACATTTTTAACCACAGAAAAACTTACCAGCAGCCACTAGAAGCTAGAATGATTCTTTTCTACAGCTTCTGGAAGGAGTGTGGCATTGCTAAATTAATGCTGCATCATGTGATTAAAAACATCCATATATATAAGAGTGATTTTCTATTACTATAAGTTGTTGTGTGTGTGATTATTTCCATTAGTAGTAACAGAAATTCTGGGTTTCTATGCAAGCTGAATAGACTATTTGTCCAAACTGAATGCTGCTAAAGTGGTAGTTATCAAATATAATTAGAGGTTTTTCAGTTTCTGTACATATGTGCAAATTATAATTGAAAAAAGCCTTCCTTATTATCAGAAACGGAAATAGCTTAGGCAAATTCTTCAAATTCTTCAGTATTTTTTTTTTCTTACCTGCTGCTTTCTGAGTATGTGACTTATGTGGTGTGACCTTGGAATTATTCTCTCAATCTTTGAAATAGTTACTCATTACTGTATAACATATCATTTTCTAGAATAAATCTGAATTTGTTTTATTTTTTTGCAGTGATCAAAACAGTAGGGTTGATCCTAACAAATTTTCTGATGCAATATTTTTTTATTTTTGAAGATTTGCAGATTTCTATCTTACTTCTCTCTTGTACTTGATTGATAACAAGGCATTTTCTGATTCATGTTTCTTCTTTCATTTCTTGTGCTGAGCGAATATGTTTGTGTCTATTTTGTAATCCTGTCTTTTTGTTTCTGAATTGTAGTTCTAGAGTTTGTGAGATTGCCACCAATGTTTATTATTATTTATTCTAATTTATTATATGTGATAGTAGAATACATTTCAATTCTTAGCACATACACACAGCACATTATTTTTACATCTCAAAATAGAGTACAAAATAGAGTACACAAAATAGAGTCACAAACTTCATTTCTTCATACATGTAAGGATGTCAATCTCATTTATCTATATTTTCAAACTTCCTCCTTTTTCTCATATCTAAGGCTCCTCCAAACCCTAACACACCAATGTTTTTAATGAGGTCAAAATAAGAGATATTGTACCTTACTTGTGTTTCTTGTTTTCTTAGTTTGTTCTTTATCCAATTGAGAAATAACAGATTTCAAAGTGAAAATTTTAAATGTAAAAATATATGAAGTGTCTAAAAGTAAATAAAAATAAGATGAAATGGAAAATTCAAGAAAACATATGTGTTTTATGGTAATTAATGTGAATAATGTGGTTAGTTTCTGCCTGAATGATCTCTAAGGTGTGTTGTCATATTTATAGATAAAAATCTGAGAGGCAAAATGTAATAGCAGTATATCTACATAGATCCATTTTTATACTTTAACTTATCTGTGTTATCATCAGGGGTATAATATTAATAGTTCTCTACACTTCTTATTGTGTAATATTCAGTGACATCAAAACCATAATTTAATATTCTTTCCTGAAACTTTAAGAAGCTGACAGTAAACTCTCATGTAGAAAATAAAACAGTCAGTAAAACAAATAATATATTTTACTGTTTAAATTGTTTCTGAGTCAATAGACAATGACATTGAAAATTTATAATTAGGAGTATGTGGCTTATAAGAAAAAAATATGCCCCAAACAATGTGTCTACTAATATTGTAGTAAATATGTCATTAATAACATTTTATAATTTCTCAGTATTATCTATTAAATTCTGTACATGATATATCATTGTCACAATTTTAACTCACTGCCTAAATTTTATAATACATTAGCATTTTTTTAGTACCATTGATTGAACCCAAGGACACTTAAGCACTGAGCCATATCACAAGCTCCCCAACACTATTTAAACTTTTATTAGAGACAGGGTTTTTCTGAGTTGCTGAGGCCTTTACTAAGTTGCAATGGCAGTGCTTGTACTTGTGATCCTCTTGCCTCATCCTCCCAAGTCACTGGAATTATAGGTGTGTTTCACCATGTTTGGCATGTACGAGAAATTGTATGTATTATACTTTTTCATCTTAGTATTTTTTTATAATCTATTATTATTTTGAAAAATTTATACAGTGTATTTTGTGATCTATTATGTGTAGATAAATATTTATAGTAGTTGCTAAAAGGATATGGTGGGGGATGGGGTTATGGGGTAAATCCAAGAAGCTCATATTAGGCTTTTGAGGAAGAGGCCATCTGTATAAGCATGAAAATGCTACAGATTTTTACAAAATCTAACTCAGCAGTAGAGTTCTTGCCTCACATGTGCAAGGTCCTGGGTTCCAACCTCAGCACCACATATAAATAAATAAAGTTATTGTGTTCAACTACAATTACAAAAATAAATATTAAAAAAAGGATATGGTAAGCTAAATAGTCTGTAGTAAAGTTTTATATATTGTGTTTATTAAACTCATATAATATTGACCCTAATTAAATTGAAATGTTCAGATAAAAATTATAATCTTTTTAGCAATAAATATAAATGAAATAATATGTCATTGAAATACTAGGAAAGAATATGCTACATGGCATAATTATTTGTTAAAAATATTGATTGTCCCAGTAGTTTTAATGGTCTAAAATAAGAAATAATGCAAATGTTCTTGAATGTTGAACAATCTGTAGTGCATCTATAAAATACAAAAGTAGTCATCACTGCAAATAAACACATTCCAGAAGCACACACCCTGATTTACTTTCACAGATACTATATAGTTCAGCATCTATATTTAAAATTCCTATGCATTATATGAGGCAAAATGAAATAATGTTAAATACTCATTGCAGTAACATGCTCTGTGAACAAAATTGTTGCATGTAATAGGAAATAGTTTTCTTAGAATGCTTTAAATATTTTGTTCTTAAAAACAGTGAAAGTTTTTATCATTCTATTTATCAAAACTGTATAATTAATATCTGTGACATTCAAGGCATGTACATATGACCTTAACAAAAAATGAATATATAAGGATCAGGGTTGTTCTGGGTTGGGAATGGAGAGAAACATAGAAAAATATTTAAAAATGACATGTAATAAACAGGTACTTACTCTGGATAACTGGTATAATATTCATTTTATGTATATGTATATTACATTTATGTATTAAACATATTCACTTTATATATATGTATAATACATTTATGTAATAAAACATTCCCATGATGGTTCATATTATCTTGTTTTTTTGTTTTTTTTTAATCATAGATGGAGAAAGTGATTTAGTGTGCCCTGTGTGAGGCTAATAAAAATTGTTTTTATTTTTGGATAATTTCTCAACGGAAATTTTAAAATTTATGTTTGTGAAATGATTACATATTTCAGAATATTATCAAAAATTTGTGAATTGGTTCAAATCTCAAATTGGTTCATTTTGGATTTTAAATTATAATATTCTCAGGCATTTATTCATGTTCTAACATATCTAAAATTACTTTGTGCAAAAGATTCAATGCAGGTGCTCTGGATTGAATAACTATCCCCTAATAATCCATGTATTAGAGGCTTGGTTTACAGGGTGTTGGATTTAGTTAAATCGTTAAAAGGTATGGCATCATGGGAATCATTTAGTTCATTATAAATTACGTACTTGAAAAGAATTTTAGGTCCTTGGTGCTTTTTAAAAAATTTTCTCTTGCCATGTGCTCCTGCCATAATGTGCTTGCTCACTTCAATTATAAAGCTGCAATCCCAATCACTTATCAACAGCAATCTCCAGAACTTTGATTTAAAATAAGATTTTTTTTTGTTTCTTTGATGATTATCTCAGGTACATTTCACTGTTAGAAAAGCCTGATTTAAAATTGAGTAATCCTGAATGGGTAAAGACATGAGCATATATTTTATTTATAACTCATTTATTAAATGATGTTTATTTGAAAAAGTAGATTTTAGGTTAGCTACACATAATATTTTTTAAAGACTGTCTTAAAAAAAAACAACCTCTGATTCTTGGTTTCCTCTCCAGGGATATGGATTACATTGTTTTAATGCAATTGGGATTTTGGATATTGAAGAGCACTTCAGTTCATCTGTATAATCATAAAAATTCCATAGGCCATTTGCACAAGCATGAAAATACCACAGTGACTGTACACTTTATACAAAATTGGGAAACATTTTTTATAGTTGAAAAGGAATTAACTCTGCATGATTTCCATGTGTGCTGTGTGAATTTGTCCACTTTAGACATTCAGGGAAGTTTTTTTTAGAAAACACACTTACCATGTTGAAAATAAAAAAAAATAAAATAAAAGAATGATTTTTTTATATAATCAGGTGTTTAGACAAACTTTAGGTGAAGGAAATATATTTTGAGCAGATTTATCTTTGTCCCTTATTTTATATTAAGAATTTGTCTCAAGGAAAGAAGGTCTATATTTCATCTAGGTTAAAAATCATAAGTAGAAAACAAATACCAAAAACAAAACAACAACAACAAAAATGAATGAAGTTACAGATATACTGTTTATTATTCACATTTTTACTATTAACTTTTGATGTCAAATAAAATTAATTATTTAGTTTTATTTCATAAACATAACCTGTATGTATTTACTCCAATTATTTCCTTGTTTAGTAAACACTTGAGTGTTATCTTAAAAATATTTTAATAATAATAATAGTGAAGGGATATGTACCTAGAAAAAAATGTCCTTCTATTGCAGAGGTGCCATTATTCACTTCCTTGAATAACTAGAAAAGGTGCATGATTATTTTGGCTTAGCCAAAAAATTTGTTTTTTTAAGAAAGAAGTGGTGATCCTCATTTCAAACATTACTAGCCTCTTAGAACCTGTGGTTTTGTAACATTTAATTAAGTTAGAATAGTGCTGTAAATCTCATCTTAAGGGGAAAAAAGGTATGGATTACCAGAATATCTCCAGTTATTTATATACTTCCTTCTATCTAGGTCATTGATAATGTTCTTTTGTAGCTGTTATTATTGACAGGCAGAATCTTTTTGCCAAAACATGAATCTAAAATAGCTCATATATTACAGCCTGTAGAATACAGCGAGTATGAATATGTACTGATATTATGCTTTGGTATAAAATGTCATGATTTTTTTTATGTTTTTGTTTTTGTAAATCCAAGAAGCTCATATTAGGCTTTTGAAGAAGAGGCCGTGTTTATAAGCATGAAAATGCTACAGACTTTTTCAAAATCTTCCTGCATCTTCACAATTCCTAAATATGAACTGCATGTGTTGGTGCATACTTGTAATTCTAATGGGACTCAAGACTAAAGAATGTAGATCACCAGCTTAGGACAGCCTCAGTGACTTAATGACACCATGGGAAAAATAGAATTTTAAAACAATTGGAGATATAGCTCAGTAAAAAAAATAATAAAACAAAGGTATGAAGATTATGAAACCTAAAAATGTAAAGTAATTATCTTTGTATCATTTGCAATTTTGAATCTGTCATTGATATATTGTTATTGATAATTGATATAACATTGTATTCAACATTAAATACTTATGTCCCCTTTTATTGCCAGATCTTTTTGCACAGAGGAAGCTGTTTCAGAAAATCAATAAAACCACGATCCTGTCAATATTGCTTTCTGGAGCCTGAGTTAAATTGTCTCACCTGACAATCAAAGAAGAGCTAAGACTGAAGGGTCTGAGCTTGGTATTTTTTTTCTATTCAGATAGAAATTATTTATTCCTGAGTGATTGTGCTGATAATTTTTTTAATTAGAGGAACAACCAAAGTATAGAGGGTATGCCTCAAATTCTAGAAGACATTTATCTCTGTCTCAGGCAAATCTCTGAATCTATGTTTAGGTTTTGTGATGCGTTGGGGCCTCTGTCATATTCTTTTCCACTCTGACTGTCAGGGAATAAAGTATTTGTAGAAATGATAAGTTTGCAGGGCTGGGCATTACAAAATAAATGACAGGGGGTTGGTGATAGTGTGGGAATCTGGGCTTTCCTGAGGTCAGCTTTTAACCTCTGGTCCACAATCATGATACTATATTTTGTCCTGTGTCAGATTGGTGACCTCAGCCTGGCCAAAAATTAACTCTGTACTTTCTTTCCCAAACTCCTTCAGTGGATGTTAAAGCAAGGACTATAAATGATAATTCTAAGTGATGTAAATAATTTATATTTGGGAACAGATCTTACCCATGGGGTTTACATTTTCTCTTTTGTTTAAAAGTATTTCTTATTTTATTAAAGAATTTTCTGAATGTATGGTAAACATGATTTTCCTAAATGTCATCTTTTCTCAATTAATTTACTATATCATGAAGCATGCTTCTCTGTAATACATTTAGAATAACACAGCATTTTAACTAATCTTTTTCTCTGAATTATGGATAAAATAAAAAATAAATGTATGTGTGTGAGGGGGGTGTTACTTTCATGTGAGAGGAAAAGAAGATTAAAACATGAAACTCTTTAAAAAGAATTTGTACCTAATGCCACAAGTGAAGATGTAAATCAATAACCCTAGCATTTTAGTAGACTGAAGCAGGAGGATCACAAATTTGAAGGTGGAATAATAAAAGAGGAAGGAGAATGTTACTGCATGATTAAGCACTTCTGAGATCAATCCTTGGTACTAAAATAAATAATCTTTGACCCTTTAATCTCTTTGTCTTTCATAAACATAGACAGTAAGTTAAGGGTTCCCATAAGAAACTTTAGAGTATGATTTTTTTTTTCAGTTTCTCCTATGTCTTTGGTATTGGGTGTAAGAATTG
Organism: Callospermophilus lateralis; assembly: GCF_048772815.1. Classification (NCBI taxonomy): domain Eukaryota; kingdom Metazoa; phylum Chordata; class Mammalia; order Rodentia; family Sciuridae; genus Callospermophilus; species Callospermophilus lateralis. The sequence goes on along the minus strand of NW_027514584.1, from coordinate 686,415 downwards.
CACGAAGATGAACCAAGGTGCTCATACTGGCCATGCTTTTTTATTTGCCTAGAGAATACCAACATGTATATAGTCATCCCTTCCTATAAAGCCATTTGAGGTTAGGGAATGGAGCACCTTGTTGGACTGATAGGATACTGTAGGCATTACAGAAATATTCTGAATAGGTTTCATCTAAATAGATCATTTATTGAAACATTAATATTATCCTCCCTAAATGTTAGATTCAGATCCCAGATACACACTGCTTGTCAGCCATGTTAATTCTGGAACTAAATAGAAAGGTAAAGATTATCTGTATCTTCTTTGCTCTTACTCATCTAAAGAAAATAGATGATCATGTGCCAGAATTTAAAAGGAGAATAAATAATACCAAAAAATTAGAAAAAAGCAAATTATTGTGTTTGTGCAAAAGTCTCGAAGGGAAAACTCACAACATGCAGATTATAAGACATAGTGCAGTGCCTCAAGGTTGGGGTTTACAGTAAATACTTAAGCAAAAAAGATGGTGGATGGAGACTTTCTCATTTTAGTCTAACATTCTCATTAGCTATGAAATGTAATTTATCACTAATTTTTAAAAGATAAAAAATGTTTCCAAAGAGGAAAGATACAGAAAAATTTCAGAATAAGATTATATTCATAGTATGGTCAATTTTTAAGCTTGTAAAAGAACATCACTGATGGTTTAGTCATTTCTTAATTTTATCCATGGTTATAATTTTTTTATTTTTGGAGATCTATTTCTAGACTGTCAGATTAGAAAAGTTCAGATATATGTAAAATTTGCTGAGAGCCATTAGCAAAGTAGGTATGACAATTTCCTTGCCAGCGTACCCCATGTTGCTTACAGGAAGGACTCGTGGAAATAGGACTTGCTTTACACATTTTGCAGTGACATTGCATGTAAGGTGACCTTGCTCAAGGACCAGGGCGGCTCCGGGTTTAGGGCGGATCAGGGTTTAAGGCTCTCCTTGTATTTAGGGAGTTCTGGTTTAGGACAATCCGGGATTAGGGTGGTTCCAGGTTTAAGATTATTCCTGCTGGGAATAGGGCGTATCCTGCTGCCTGAGTTCCCCTTGAGTTCTTCTGGGATTTAGAGAGAGTATTTGGGCAGAGAACGGGGATTTCCCCAGAACGTGTTTGTAGAGTGTCGGTGACAGTAAGGGAATAAAGAATTGCTGTTTGAATCTACAAGGCTGTGAGTGGCTCTTGATTTTGTGCCCAGACAGACTGCGGCAAAAAGTGGCTTTTTTCTAAATATATATTGCAATACTGGAAAATCAACAAATATAAAACATGGATACCTCTCAAATATTAGGCTACCAATGGCTTGATTTTAGAGGGAAGAGCAAATAAAAAAATATAAGAAGGGTAGAACATTCATATCATGCTGAACATGTTAGAACATGCCAGTAATTATAACTACTTGGAGATTAATGCAGAAAGGTAAAAAATTCAAGCTTAGTGGAACAACATAGTGAGACCCTGTCTCAAAAAGAAAATAAATTTAAAGGGCTATGAATGTACCTCACTTGTATAATGCCCAGGTATCAGAAAATAAATCAAAATTCCAAATGAAAAATCAATTGCCCTTAATTCAGCCAATACTTAGGAGTTTTTTTTTTTTAATGTTTTGTATGTTTGTTTGGCTCAATGTTCTATAGGTTGTACATAAGGAAGAGCCTTAAGTTACATTTTGTCACAATATTTTGTTCTGACTACTGAATGTAAAAGTTTTCAACTAATTTTTTGATGAAAAAATGGGAATATGCAGAATGAGTATCTGAATCACCATATTTAAAATAGGGAGGATCTTAAAAATCATAATGGAAAGCAGACTCTTCACTCTTGTAGTAAAACACCAAATTTGGATTTAATATCTTCAGCCAGTTGTTTCCTAAAATGGCCTATATAGTGTCCCATCTTCCTCTAAATTTTTTCATGCTCTATGCATGTTTTTTATTGTCATCTTTCTTGTTGATATATTTTAAAAGAACCTGGTATACATAATTGTGCTCTTTTGTTCCATGTGTTGTTCTATCAGATTGTGTAACTTCAGTGTATAATTGTAGAGACCCCCAATTTATAAGAAATGGATCACAAATACAGACGTTATTCTGGGGCTTTCAACTTGCTCCTCAAGTTAGTGAAATTCTATATCAGTGAACCCTAAATTTTAGGCATATGTATTAAAGATCATCCGAATTGAATTATTGGACAACTAGTTGTTAAAACATTGGTTGATGTGAAAATTTGCAGATTTGGTATCAAAAGTGGTTGCAATGTCAAGTGTGGTGGCACAAAGTTGTAATTAATCTCAGGAATGTGAAAGAATAAGAAAGAAGCAAGGCCAATTTTAGTACAGTGTCAGTAATTTAGATATGAACTAAGCAACTTGGTGAGTCCCTGTCTAAAAAAAAAATTTAAAAATCAAAAGTTCTGGAAATGCCAATGAGTGGTATAGTGCCCCTGGGTTAAATCACGAAGTTTTAAAAAAAGGAAAACAGACAAGAGAGATGAGAACCTTAAACTAACTCTCAGCAAGTTCATTGGTGAAAATTGAGACCCTGGAAGAGGTACTATTTTTATACCCTTGGGCATTTAAAGTGCAAGAATCTTTAAGAATATTTTCCTAATTTTATTAGTATTTTTTCACTCTTTACTTTGAAATAAGCCATGTGAGAATACAGTTGCACAGTTTAACCTGATTTGCTAGTTTTCTTATGAACTGTGGAATTAATAGTCTATTCACTTAATTTGCTTTTCTATTGCTTCTTTTGTTCTAATTCTGTGCCATGTAATTTAAATATGTGCGAATACCTAAGTATTTTTTAAAAATTTGATATTTAAAATTTTTATTTTATTCATTCAAAAATGACTCATGACATTGTGGTCTGAAGGAATGAAAAAATTAAATAAATTACTTGTTTTAAGATATGTTTAAATAATAAGAATACAGATAGTTCTAGAGACTGTCATTCAAATAATTATGTGGGCTGTTATAAGTTCTGATGTGTCTCATGGATCACATATATTTTCTACACATAAAGGTGACCACTATCCTATGAGTCTTGTTATTACTTATAAGTTTGCTATGCATATCTGAAGTATATATTTTTGTTTGTATGTGCTTCTTTGAATATTCAATAATTTATTGCAACTGTTATTTACACATTAGAATTATTTTGGAATTTTTCTCTTTTATCTGCTTTTTTTCTCAGCATTTTGCTTCACATGTGCTGCTCTCTGGGTTTTAACATAGCAAATTTATTCACGAATTTCACTGTTGATAACTAATTATTGGGGCTGTGGATATAGCTCAGTTGTTAGAGGGCTTGACATACATGCAAAAGGCCTTGATTGCAATTCCCAGCACCACATTAAAAGTATCATATTGAGTGATTGATGTCAATCTGCCATGTGAAAACCAGCTCTTATAAATCTCATTAGAACTTGTGTCATTGAAAACTGTGTTAATGATAACATGATTGATGTGAAATATGTTTTCTTATGTTTATTTCAGGAACCACTGACATTCAGGGATGTGGTCACTGATTTCTCTGAGGAGGAGTGGAAATGCTTGGACCCAGCTCAGCAGACTTTATAAGGTGGTGTGATGTTAGAGGTCTATAGAAACTTGTCTTTGTGGGTGAGCATAAACTTCCTTCAGAATTTCAAATTCTTTGTAATTTTTTTTTAATTTGTGGACAATATTTGGCAGCTCCTATTCTGCATTAAAAAGTGTTAGGTTCTTGATTTTATGATGAAGATTGGGTATTTGTTTATGTAGAAAAGAAAATGTTAAAGGTTTTTCTTTTTATGTTTACCCTATCACTGCAAATTAATGCTCATAATCTGGATACTGAAAATTGTTTCAAAGTATTTTGTCTTTCTGTAAAAAAAAATAGAAAAATAATTGTTTGGAATCTTCTATGATATGTTTTTTTTCTTATTTTTATAGAGAATAGTAATATGAAACTGGCACAGTTACCCAAAAATAACAAATGAGCCATATTTATTTTTTAACATGTCTTGCTGTCCATAATTAATCCTTGGCCATTTTTCTGTCCCTAATGGAGTAACCTTGTAATTTCAAGAGAAATGTGATAGTAGCTATATATCCAAGTGTGTAGAAATCAATGAAGAAAAGAATAAGATAAGACATCCAAATGTCAAAGAGGAAGTCACATTTTTAAAGGTTATTTGAGAAGGTAAAATCCAGCAGAAATTATTTTTCCAAACCTGGGTTTCTTTCTCTGGTATTCATTAAATAGCATACCCTGCTCTATGTTGACCCCATCTTTTATACTTCTTCTTGTTCTCCAGTGATCTCTCTACATTAAAGTAAAAAAAAAATTCCCTAATGCCTGTGAGGATTTGCATAATGCTAGATGTTTATTGTTCTTGGGGAACTCCCTAGAAAATCTAAACAAATTTCTTAATATTTATAGATTAAAGCTTTTTAATATATCAATATCATATACATATATATATATATATATATATATATATATCTAAGTTTATTGATTTTGTTTTTTAAATACATGACAGCAGAATGCATTACAATTTTTATTCAACATATAGAGAACAATTTTTCATATATTTGTTTATAAAGTAGATTTATGCCAACTTATGTCTTTATACATATACTCTTTATTTTGCATTGCAATTCTTATTACACATATATACCACAATTTTCATATCTCTTCCCTTCATACATGTACTTTGAATAAGGATGTCTTTCACATTATTGTATTCATACATGTACTTTGAAATGATGATGTCCATCACATTCCACCATTTTTGCTACTTTAATATAATTTAAATATTTATTCACTCACATTTTTTCATCAGAGCTTTTTATGAATACTTACATATTCTCCATGAAAAATTTTTTGTGCCTTGTAATGAATAACAATGATTCAAAATATCTGCTCTTAGTGACAATATAAGTATAGCTGATAAATGTGGTTTGAAGAAGGATTCATAAGGCAGAGGCTGTAGCTCAGTGGCTGACGTTTTCTTCCCGCCCCCCACAGTATAGGCACTGGGTTTGATCTTTAGTACCACATACAAAAAAGCAATTAAATAACAGCCTTCTGTCCATATATTAGTACAAAAACTTCAAAAAGAAGGATTTCTAAACTAATAGAATTATTCAGAATTTTGTGGGTTATATTTTCTCTAATTCATGACTCTTTTTGAGTTCCACTTAAATCATATTTACAAAATATATAACAGAGTAACTTCAGTGTTGTTCAGTAGGTTTTCTCACATCAATGATTTTTTTAAAAAAATTTATACCTATATGTTATAACTGAAATAAAATTAATCTGACTTTTTTACTTGAGGATAATATAAGTTGCAATTAAAACAAAGATAAAATATGTGCCCATTTTTTTTAATTAATTTTTATTGTTGGTTGTTCAAAACATTACATAGTTTGTGATATATCATATTTCACACTGTGATTCAAGTGGGATATGAACTCCAATTTTTTACCCCGTATACAGATTGCTGAATCACAACAGTTACACATCCATTGATTTACATATTGCCATACTAGTGTCTGTTGTATTCTGCTGCCTTTCTTATCCTGTACTATCCCCCCTCCCCTCTCCTCTTCTCTCTCTACCCCCTTTACTGTAATTTATTTCTCCCCCTTATATTTTTTTCCCTTTCCCCTCACTTCCTCTTGTATGTAATTTTGTATACCCCTGAGGGTCTCCTTCCATTTCCATGCAATTTCCCTTCTCTCTCCCTTTCTCTCCCACCTCTCATCCCTGTTTAATGTTAATCTTCTTCTCATGCTCTTCATCCCTACTCTGTTCTTAGTTACTCTCCTTATATCAAAGAAGACATTTGGCATTTGTTTTTAAGGGATTAGCTAGCTTCACTTAGCATAATCTGCTCTAATGCCATCCATTTCCCTGAAAATTCTATGATTTTGTCATTTTTTAATTGTGCCCATTTTTAATAAAGTCATATATGCTTTTACTTACATGTGTAACTATTATCCCTGTTTTGTAAATGAATTATATACAGAGTTGTGGTTGTTTACTCTGTTCACGTAATTATTCATTTAATTTATCAAAATTTGTTTATGTGAATATATACAGGCGTATGTATTCATATTGGGGATTGAACTCAGGGTTCATATAATACTGGACTGCATCTCCAGCACATTTTGACTTTATTTTGAAACAGATTCTTGCCAAGTGGCTAAAGCTGAATTTGCATTTCCCTGCTTCAAACTTCCATGTACCTAAAAGTACTAGCAAATTCATCAACTCTATATAGACAAATCTGTTCTTTTGTTTAGGAGTAAGACTTTAGAATTTAAGTATAATGATTTTCACATTTTTGTTTATATATTTTCAAATTTTAGTTGTCATTAAAACTATTAACTTACTTAAACATGCTGTCTTTATATTTTAAATATACTGCTTACTGGAGTGTTGATTCAAATTGTTTTGTAACATATTTGTATAAAGTTTGTATTACATAAAAGTAATTTTTTTTCTCCACCAAAAAAGTGCTCATTTGCTTTCATCTTTCCATTCCTGATTTCATTCCTTTTGTCCTGTTTGTTTGTTACATTAGATATATCATAAGTAGAATCACATGGTATTTGTCTTCTTTTGAATTAATTACTTCACTTACCATTCTATCCTGAAGTTTTATCATTGTATATATTATGTAATTTCTTTTCTGTGTAAAGTTTGAAAACTTTTTTTGGGGGGGGTGGAGCACTGGGGATTGAACACTTCAACCACTGAGCCACATCTGCAGCTATGTTTTTTATTATATTTAGAGACAAAGTCCCACTGAGTTTTTTATTGCCTCATTGTTGCTGAGGCTGGCCTTGAACCTGTAATCCTCTGGTCTCAGCCTACTGAGCTGCTAGGATTTCAAGCATGGTCCACAGAACCTGGCTACATTTGAAAACTTTTCATAGTTCATTCCAAGTTGTCTTCAAGCACTCATGTGAAAGAACATTTGATTGGCTGTTTACAATTTTCTCTCATTCTCTTTTAACTTCCTGCTTTTTGCTTAAAGGGATAAGCTTCTATTACCAATGCAAAACTGTAAACAACTTCCAAGCAAGCTTGTTACAAATGCCTAAATGCAGAACACCTAAATTTCAGGGGATCTGTTCATACAGCTGACCCTATGCCCTTCTGTACCTCCTTCCCACCTCATGTACTGGATACTCCAATCTACACCTACTGACAGAGAATTAATTTAAAATTCCCATGCATGTTTTAAACTGCTTTTAGCTGGCTTCACTTTAACTACTTTTAAGTATGTTAAAAATACATATTTGGCTTAGAGAATGGTTTTACTCCACCAGGTAGATACCTGTAAAATATAGGGTCTGAATTACATAAATATACAATAAGCACACAAGGGGGAACACATGGTCTCCATATCTCATAATGGGAGAGTGTAAGAAAAAAGAAGAAATGGTGAAGTCCTCTCTCTCTCTCTCTCTCTCTCTCTCTCTCTCTCTGTTTTTGTGTGTCTGTGTGTGTGTGTGTGTCTCTGTGTGTGTGTGTGTGTGTGTGTGTGTGTGTTCCTCCTCAGTAATAAAAAGAAATGTTTTCACTTTAGGTGTTTGGTATCAGGGATTCAACCCAGGGGCACTTAACCACTGATCCACAACTTATTATTATTTTTTATCTTCATACACAACCTTACTAACCTTCTTAGGGCTTTGCTAAGTTCCAGAAGCTGGCTTTCAACTTTTGACATTTCTGCCTCAACATCCTGAGCCACTGAGTTTATAGGTAAGGGCCATAGCAACAAGCAGAATGGAGAATGTTTTTACTTTTTGATGTGGTTCTATCAAAATTATGCATTAAAATATTACTAATCTTTCAAAAGCACATCAAGATGACCCACTCAAGTAGTTCCTATTTTAAGGAGTTGTTATTTAATTTTGCTGTGAATACTCTTTTCATTTTCCTCTTGCAACCCTTCACTAAAACCTTTATTTAACTAGTGTCTGTTCTCACAGATTACCACCAAAAATAATTTCTTCTGTCACCAGTAGTTTTTTTTTCTAATGATATTTTCTCCTAGAAAGAGAAAGCAATGTTCTTTTTTAAGTTAACTAAATGTATCAAATTTCATATTTCAGAAGAATTACCTTTCCATGCTATCCCTCCCAAAACCTTTAGTAATTGATGGCCCTTGATGCTTATGAACACAATATGTAAAATACAATCATCCAGTTTATTCTAAACCTTCATTTACTCGGTGGTTGAAAAAGCATGCAGGTGTTTTTCAATTAATGAATCACTGGACTACAAGGAGCTACATCTGAATCTGACAACTTTATTTCACCAAGACATATAATTTAAGTTGGGTGCAGTAGCCAGATTGGTCTGTGGTCATCTTCCTTGGGATGGGAATAAGCATATCAAGAGAAGAATTAACATGGAATTTAAATGGCTAGATGAGTAGCAAACACTACTAGATATACATTAAAATATTTTCTCCTCCTCTTATAATAGCATATATCCTTTTGAAATGGGGCTTCGTAAAAAGGAACTGTATTTTTCTGGTTCTTCTTGAAGCTATGTGTAAATTTATGATTAATTTTTCATAAGAAGAGCAAATGTGAGCAACAACTATTTAATTTTTTAGAAGAAAAAGTGCCTGATCCACTCCTTCTCCTTTTTTTGTACTTTGGAATGTTCATAACTAGATATAATTCCAGGAGCCACTTATTGAAGTTGGTAAGTTTGACATAGTCAGAGACTTCACCTATGAAAAACAGGACTCTTTTGGACCTAGCAAAAACACTAGTCAAAGGAAATAAAACAACTATCTCTTAGTCTTATGGGTTAACAGTTGTATTTTAAAAATTAGGAGTTAAAAGTACACCAGTCCTCAAGAATATGGGAGTGAATAACATACCAGGAGATAAAAACCTGGGAAAGTCAGATCAGCCTCTGTAGACTATGGAGTTAGCATAATAGTCCAGCTCAGGACAAAGCTAGATCTGCACTATTTTGAAAATATTAATAGCAGATTAATAATTATGAAAAAATTTTCAACATTTCTAGCAATTAGAGAAATGCATATTAAATCTACACTGATAGTTAACCTTACTCCAGTCATAATATTAATTATCACAAATACAAGTAATAATAAATTTTGGCAAGGATATGAAAAAAAAGGCACACTCACACATTGATGGTGGGACTGCAAATGGGTGCAACCACTCTGGAAAGAAGTATGGAAATTTATAAGAAAACTTGCAATGCAACCACCCTCAGCTTATACACAAAGGACTTAAAATCAACACACTACAGTGACGCAGTCACATCAATGTTTATAGCAGCACAATTTACATTAGCTCAGCTATGGAAACAACTAGGTGCCCTTGACCAGATGAATGGATAAAGAAACTGTGTTGCGTATAAACAATGGAATATTACTCAGCCATAAAGAAGAATGAAATTATGGAATTTACTGGTAAATTGATGGAACTATATACTATCATGCTGTGTGAAATAATCCAATCCCCCAAACAAAAGGCTGAATGTTCTCTCTGATATGAAGATACTAACAAAAAATAAGGCAGGGAGAGGGAAGAACAGACATAATTTAGATTAGACAAAGGGGAATAAAGCAAAGGGATGGTGATGAGAATAGGTAAGACAGTAAATGAAATGGACATGATCTTTCTATGTTCAAATATAAATACATGACTGGTGTATCTCTGCATCATGTACAACCACAAGAATGGGAAGTTACACTCCATGTATATATATTATGCCAAAATATATTCTACTTTCATTTGTAACTAAGAGAAAAACAAATAAAAATGAAATTAAAAAATATTAATAGCAATGATTTTCCCAGATAATAAGTGAACCTCTAGGTGGTGAGGGGCAAACAATTGTGCAGCATAGTCATTTAATTATTCAAGAGTTATCTTTACCTTATTTGCATAGTAAAATGCACACCATAGCAGAAAATCTAAGATGGAGACTTAAGGTAGAAATGAGACATTAAATATGGGGACACATGAAGAGGCATGATGAAGAAGGATGCAGAAACACTGAAGTTCCACCACTACAGGTGATGACATTAAGAGACATGCACATATATCTATATGCATATAGATTTTTTTTTAAAAAATGTTATGAATCAATACTCACATGGAGGTTTAGGAAAAATTTTGTTCACCATGGAACTTAATTGGCTTTTACATTTTTCATGGCAGAGGGTAGAAACAATGTAAGCAGGCACATTTAAAGCTTCAACTCATACATAGTATCTATTCAAATTCCAAAACAAAGCATATGAGAACTGCCATTCAGAGACACAGAAAGTCACATGACTAAGGGTCAGAATGCACAATAATCCCATATGGGAGAAAGTGGATATCTGGGAATAGAAATACAATCTATCAAAGACAGCTACTCATGTCCTATAATTGAGAAGATATAGCACACTCTGTTTCTGTTTACCTTCAGAGATCATATGTACTGGTCATTAAATAGAGAAAACACTTTGCCTGTGGACTTCCCAAGCTAATGAGATTACCATGGAACCTCAATCATGAAGGATGACTCTTGATCTCTGGAGTCATTACTGGTGAGATGAAGATAGTTGGGTGATCTCCATGTTCATTTCCTCCAATGTGTTTTGGTCCTTCACAATATCCTAGAAATTCAAATTTGTGTTTAGTTTCTTATTTTAAAAAAAGATGGTTTCGTTTAATGTACGTAGCCAGCTACCAATGACCTTATTATGAATTACAATGCATCATGGGCCTTTCAGAAGCACTTTCAGATCTTTTAAGACTTCTGATGTTGAAGATTATTTTTCTTGCCATTTCTGAGCATTTTGGGGTACCAAAATGGGGAATATCCTTGGCTTAATGTTATAACTGTACCTAGCAATAGAGATATATGTGCAATAGGCATGTTTATTTTTCAAACCTAATACCCAGGCTTTGTCAAGTTAGAGTATAAGATGGCTTCAGATTCTTATTAACTCAGAAGAAGCGAAAGGTCAGAGACAGTTTTTTGGATTTCATTGTAGACTGAATCATAAGGAACACTGAGGCTTCGTGTAATTTTATTATTAAGATACCATGCTCCCTATGTAAAAATTTGTCAGAAAAATTAAATTTCAACACTAGTAAACTCAAAAGCTTCAGGAAATAGCTAGGAAAACCCTTATAACTAACCAATTTAAAAAGACCAAGAGGTTTTATCTGTTTTGTTCACATATAACCTGATCTTAGAACTTGAGCCAGTAGAAGACACTCTATATATGGATACAGAATGAAGGAGGACATAGAAGTTGGGAGAAAGTTGGGGAGGAATGAAAGCACTCTCATTGGGCACCCAGGGCAATGTGGGAGACCACAATGTGTGGATCCTGTTTGCAATCATATCTTAGTATTTCTGGCTTAATATTTTCAAAGTACTCCTGCTCTTTTTCATCATGTGCCTTGGTTTAATTAATTTCTGTTCTTTCCTGACTTTTTTTCTTTGCATTACATATTCAGTTACATAAATATAGAATCTCGTTGGTTGTTAACTCCTGAAGTAATTGAATACTATCAATTCCCTTGGCAAGCTTACTGAGGCTTACCTGATATTGTTCTAGGAATGTCCTAGTTTCCTACTGTGTAGAAAATAGTATAATTTTCTTATACTTTCTTTATAAAGCAATTATATAAGAGTATGTGTTCTCTCCCTGTGGTTGTGCAAACTTCTTTGTTGTTTCTAATGGGGAAACAATGGGATCCAAACTGCCTTCTTGCTTTGTTCCACATGATTGTGCTCATTATTTATTTGCAGGAAGCTTACATGACAAGGGACCTTTTCAGAAACTGTCCCTTGTCTGTTTTGAACAACTGAAAAGAAGAAATGAAAAGGTACAGAGTATATGTAGCTAAACTTGTGTTATTTATGTTAAGATATTTTATAGATGATGTGTAAAATATTATAAGTCAAAATCTTGTCATAGTCAATGATATTATTCCAGAAAACTTGAACTGAAAAAGTGTAAGTAAGACCCAGAATATAATGGGGGAGGATCTAATGAGTTTTATTATTACCATTCTGCAATTTGAAGGCTGATGCTCATTTTTAATAATTTTTTCTAATCTAAAGGAGAAACTGTCCTTCTGATAGTCACATAGGAAGTAACTAAAGTGAGAAACATCATTACATATTTAGTTAGCCTAAGACACTCTTAGACTTGATTATTCTCCCTGCTAAATGCAGAACTTACCTAGAGGTTTAACCATTATTCCAGGTGATAATTCAGAGTCCCAGTATGTTTTTTATGAGCAGCACCTATTGAATGGTGTCTGCACATTGCAATTTTTCTATGACATGCACATAGCATCTCATGGATCTAGCATTTGGGTTCACTGATTTTTTCCTTGGATTTAGATTTTTTTCCAGGTCTTTCTTGTGTAACATACTCAGGGGACAAGGAGGAAAGAGCCCATTTTCAGCAAGATGTAAAACAGAAGTCACACTTTCATGTGCTGCTATCTATGCGATATTCATTTGTTTCTCTATAGCAAAAGTTATTAATCTGTTTTTTTAGATGTTGTAGAATTCACTAAAATAATATTTAAATTTTTTGAGAGAACATATTTTTCTAGCAGGACAGTCTACTTCAACACAGTCTCAAAGAGGGACTGTGACCAAAGTAAAGGATTATTGTGCTTCAAGTTAGCTAGATATATTTCCTTCTCTTTCCTGGTAAATCAAGGGGGAAGCTTTCTATTAAACTGGCACTTTAGTGGCATCTTTGTTGATGAACAGAAGGTGGCAGGCAGGCAGGGGTGTGGGTTTCATGTAAAGAGACATCGTGTCTGATAACTAGAGGATAGAAATGGAGGATGCTTAATTACAGACTCATTTTATATTCTTCTTTAAGCTAAGACTGGGTAACATTAAGAACTTCCACTTAACCATAACTCCCTTCTGTTTGTATGATAGTGTTACTTATAGAATTCATGCTTAAAACTTTTTTTCACTTAGTACAAAAGCTAAAAACTTAGATCCTGTGATTTATGAAAGTAAATAAGAACTAAAGAACTAGCTTGTTAATATTGGAATTTATCAATACCTCTCTTTTTCTTTTACATTTTTTTAAAGATTTTGTGGTACTAGGGATTGAACCCAGGGTGCATAGCCACAGAACCACATCCCAGCAATTTTTGTATTTTATTTTAATGTAGTATTTTACTAAGTTGCTTAGGGCCTCACTAAATTGCTGAGGTTGGCTTTGACCCTGCCATTTTTCTGCCTCAGTCTCGCGAAGCTGTTGGGATTTCAGGTATGCACTACAACACCCAGCAATGCCACTTTTTAAATGTGTCTTCCTAAAATTTTCAGGTTTGCTTGAAAGATGCACCATTTCTAATGTTATGAGTATGTTGTACTCTGTCAGAATCTGTAGTGGATATGTTGAAGTCTTGTCTTACATTTTTTTGGTACTTGCCACTTTCCTGATGTATCTGGTCTGTCTTCTTTTGGTCCTGTTTGTGCATAAGCAGGCATGATGGGAATTCAGTGTTCTAACGTTTATTCATTAGCCATCTGTCCTTGGGTTAGTTAATTTCCATGAACTTCAGTGTTTTCCTCTTCCAATGAGGATAATTCTCCCATTAAAGAAAGATAATTACCTTTCTAACTTTGGATGACTGTTGTGAGAACTGAGATCAAATCTGCATACTTGGTGTTTAGTTGACTCCTAGATTTTTAATTTTGTTTTGTTTTTGTTTCATTTTGGTACTAGGGATTGAACCCAGGAATTCTCTACCACTGAGCTACATCTTCAATCCTCTTTATTTTATTTTAAAAATTTGAGACAGTATCTCTCTAAGTTGCCAAGTATGGCCTTGAATTTGTAATCTCCTATCTCAGCTCCCATAGTCTCTGGGGTTATAGGTGGGTGCCACTACATTCTGTCTAGACACAAGCTTTATTACATTGTAACTTGCATAGACACCTTTCAGGACTGTTGTTTTGCAATTTTACTGTAATATAGCACCCTTTTCCTGGGAATAACAAAGTAGCAAGCATTGCTATAAAATTAACATTTTTAAAAGGAAGTTTGAATTATCCTTCCAATTAAAATATTTAAACTATATTTTGGTACTGGGAATTGAACTCATGGAAATTTTACCACTGAGTTGCAAGCCCACCCCTTTTCATTGTTTATGTTGAGGCAGTCTCACTAAGTTGTTCAGGCTGGCCTTGAATTTCTAATCCTCCAGCCTCCCAAGTATTTGTCATTATAGGTGTAAACCATCGTATTCTGTATTCATCTTTTTTTTTTAATATTTTTTAGCTGTAGAAGGACACAATACTTTTATTTTATTTATTTATTTTTTGTGGTGCTGAGGATTGAACTCAGTGCCTCACATGTGATAGGCAAATGTTCTGCCAATGAGCCACAAACCCAGCCTCACTGTATGTATTATTAGTATTCAGAAGTTTTTGTTCTCAAAGTGCCTTTTCAATATTTGAAAAATTATTTTCCTCATCCAGATTGTTGTGGGTGGGTTTCTGTTTTACTCTAATTTTGACGTATTTAAGACTAGGTGCTAGATTTTATGATTTCATCCATATTTTTTTTACTTAATTTACATTTAAATGAACATATGATATTACTTAAGAAAAATATATGCTTTTCCTCATTTTAACACTTTGTACTTCATTTCATTTTATGTCATGTCACATTAATTTAATGTCATTTTACTTTATGGTGCTGGACATTGAACCTAGGGCCTCCCACATGGTAGGCAACTACTCTACTACTTGGTTATTCCCCTAGCTGTTTCTAACATTATTATTATTATTATTTTTATTTCTGGGGAATGGGTACTATGGATTGAACTCAGGGGTAAAACACCAGTCTTCTTTTGTATTTTTGTATTTTTGTGAGTCAGGGTCTCACTGATTTGCTTAGCATCTCACTTTTGTAAGGCTGGCATTGAACTCAAAATTCTCATGCCTCAATGTCCAGAGCTGCTGGAATTAGACATGGTCCTCAATGCCCAGCCTTTTATTATTTTTTTTAAAATATTTATTTATTTACTTTTTAGGTGTAGATGAACACAACACAATGCCTTTTTTTTTTAATGTGGGCTGAGGATTGAACCTGGGTTCCATCTGTGCCAGGTGAGTGCTCTACTGCTGAGCCACAATCCCAGCCCAGCTTTTTATTCTTAATATCCAACTTAACTCTCTTGAAGTCACTTTAGGGAAAGGAAATACTGTGAGAGTTACTGGTATTACCAGGACAGTACATCATTGAGCTACCCCATGAGGCATAAGATGCATAAAAATATCCATGATATAAGTTAATATATGGAAAGTCTCAAAAAATAATTAAACCTGGATACAAATGTTGTTGTGTACTTTACATAAATTATCCCATTTAAGTTTCACGAAAATGTGAGTAGGCAGGTATTATCATTCATTTTACAAGTGAGGAAACTAACAGATTAGGTATCTCAGTAAGGCAGAGCAGACATTTGAGCAGACCCAGCCCTTGGTTCTATGGATCTTGTTTTCAAGAGAGATTCTCTAAGTATCTAGAAGCACTGGAATGTCACCTTTTTCAGCAAAAATACATTTTTATATCTCAATCTGTTCTGAAGAAATTTATGGGTGGATATTAAAATGATAGTAATGAAGGGACATTTATAATTTTGACTCATGGTAAGAATACGTGTATTCTTTCAGTATGCTTGTTAAGGTTATACTTTTTCATTAGTATATTGTACATTCAGAAAATAGAGGGGAAATGTGATACAAATCTATGAACTAAAGAGATATATGAGAGACATTTAAAACTGCATGTTACCACTATGAAAAAAATAAGAATATTGGACAAGAGACAATAGACTTGTGAAATCACTGAATCAAGAGGATCAGGAGTTCCCTTGTTGGACTCTCCATTTTGAATTGGAATTCCCTGTACCTCTTTCTCTCCAGAAAACACTTTTAAATTTCTTTTGATGAGTGATTCAATCAACTTTTATTCATAGAACCCAAATCCACCTCACTTAGCCTTTTTCAGTGCAAATAAGCATTTTTTACATGTTTGTGTATGTACAAACCTGGGTCTAGTCCTTCCAAAGAAATAGGACCTAAACTGTTTTCAATGGCACTATACTATAGACATGCATGACTTTATGTCATAACTATAGTTCAAACTCATTGGGACCCTATCTTCTAGTAATACTTAAATGCATCCTCTACTTATGCTTCTCAGTTCTCTTCTTAGACTTCCTGCCCTATCTTTAGGTTTCCAGATCACTCTTCACATGCACCATTCTCATTGGATAAATAGATGAAGTTACAGAAGATAATGCGAAGTGAAGTTAGCCAATCCAAAAAACAAAACAAATTTAGAAATTTTTCAGAATTTGACTATAGGCACAACTTTTCCCCTGAATTTTCTCTGTAGTCTCAGACTAAGAAGCTTTCCTGTTTGTAGGACAGCCTCTACAAAGATGTTTCTTTTAATTTTTCAATAACTGTCTTTTCTTACTCACTAGTTGGCTTGACACATATAATTTTACACGTACAAAAGTAATGTAGTGGTATTCCATAATGTTTACAAATAAATTTAAAAGTTAAAAAGGTTATAACTTCCACTTTATTATCTTTTT
Organism: Callospermophilus lateralis; assembly: GCF_048772815.1. NCBI lineage: Eukaryota > Metazoa > Chordata > Mammalia > Rodentia > Sciuridae > Callospermophilus > Callospermophilus lateralis. Next base: position 669,734 of record NW_027514584.1, on the reverse strand, counting down.
TCATGATTTTTACATTGTAAAAGAAGATATTCTTTTTAGTTATTATGTATTTTTGTACCATAGTATTTCTCAATTTATTGTCTATTATATTTATTTAGTTATTTAAGGGTGTTTTTGGTATTTAAAGTAATGCACCTAGAATATTAACAAATGTGGTTTTTTATATTTTGGATTCTTTCTTTTTTATTCATATATGACAGCAGAATATATTACAATTTTGATTACACATATAGAGGACAATTTTTCATATCTGTGGCTGTATACATAGTATATTCACACCAATTCATGTATCCATATCTGTACTTTGAATAATAATGATCATCACATCCCATCATCATTAATAACCCCATGCCCTCCCTCTTCCTCTCCAACCCCTCTGCCCTATCTACAATTTGTCTATTAATCCCATGCTCCCTTGCCCTATCCCAGTATGAATCAGCCTCCTTATATCAAAGATAACATTCAGAATTTGGTTTTTTGGATTGGCTAACTTCACTTAGCATTATCTTTTGTAACTCCATCCACTTACCTGCAATTGCCATGATTTATTCTCTTTTATTGCTTAGTAATATTCCATTGTGTATATATGCCACATTTTCTTTATCCATTCATCTATTAAAGGGCATCTAGCTTAGTCCCAGAGTTTGGCTATAGTGAAATGTGCTGCTATAGATATTGATGTGGCTGTGTCCCTGTAATATGATGTTTTTTTTTTTTTTTGTCTTTTTGGTATAGACCAAGGAGAGGATAGCTTGGTCAAATCGTGATTTCCCATTTTTCCAAAAAATCTCCATACTGCTTTCAATACTGTCTGCACCAATTTGTAGTCCCACCAGCAGTGTGTAAATGTATTTTTCCCCCACATCCTCACCAGCACTTATTGTTGTTTGTCTTCATAATAGCTGCCATTCTGACTGAAGTGAGATATCTTAGAGTAGTTTTTATTTGTTAGAGATGATGAATTTTTTTATATATTTATGGATTGATTGTATATTCTTTTCTGATTAGTGACTGTTCAGTCCTTGGCCTATTTATTGATTTGGTTATTTTGGTTTTTTGGTGCTTGAATTTTACAGTTTTTTATATACCATTGAGATTAGTGCTCTCTCTGATATGTGAGGAGTAAAAAATTTGCTACCAGAATGTGGGCTCTCTATACACCTCACATATTGTTTTTCTGTTTGTGTGTTTGTTTGGTGAGAAAGAGAATTTTTAGTTGAATCCATCCCATTTATTGATTCTTGGTTTTAATTATTTCTTAATGGTTTCTCAGACCTTCATGTGTTGTAGAATTTAGAAGGTGTGAGTAAGAATACTGTGAAGTGAAGTTTGTAGTTCAGGTAGAAAATGACCAGTGGCAGCAGCAGGTTGCTTTCCTCACCTAATTTTCCGTCACAGAATGTGTTGTGTCCTAGATAAATTTAGCAACTGCTTCCTGTCCATTGTGAACTGTCACTATGGTCAGAGCCATGAATTTTGATTGGGTTGAGCAGGAATTGTTTTGAGAAGACAGAATTTCCACAGATTTAAATGTGGACTTTTATAAGAGAGAACAGCTTGCTCTCTCTTTTGTGTGCATAATGGCCTTCTAGAATTCAGCCCTGGTGGCAATATTTAATCTTTTTGTAAATGTGGCCAATAGTGTTTTAAGGTACACCATTAAATTCTGAGATCACTGTGGTTCCAGATGTAGTGTGATTTCAGGGCAGGAATCAGAGAAATAGATCTGGAATCAAGGTTGAGGCCTTAGATATCTGAAAAAATACACAGTGAAGTATGTTTCTGAGCCTTATTTTCTGTGGGCCAAGTATGAAAGATAACCAGACCAGGTTGAATGTAAATAATGCTAAATTTCTTATAATAAAATTTTGGCTTACCAGTTACAATAAGGTAAAAGCTTCTCATACATGGGATCTATACAACAATCATATCCCAAAATTATTAAATTTTTTTGATATTACCTAAAATTCATGAATAACTAAGTTTATAAAAACATATGGCTAAACACAAGCTATGGGAATATAGTACACTCTCAAATATATAAATACATTTTTCCAATTTAATTCTACATGGACCATGATAAAATATGTTATATGGACAATATTGAAGTCCCCAAACATGACTTAATGGCAGGATTTAAGCAAGAGACTACTAGTGGATATAGTATGACTAAAGAAGAGGAAAAATTTATATGTAATCAGTTTGAGTAAATTGCAGTAAGAGAATAAACAATTTTGAGCAAGGACAACCTTTGAATGAAAAAAGAGTCATAAATAGAGTTAGCAATGATTATTAAATCTCATTTGTATGATGTGTGATACACTCTGAAATATTTCTGCAGGTTTTAACTTAGTCAAATTGGGAAAAATATCCAGAAAGTTAAAAAAAAGAAATAAAAGAAATGTATTCTTCCTCTTCTTTTTGAAAGTATTGCTCCTCTGGTTTTAGAAGCAAATAAAGTAATAGAGAGAGGTTTATTGAGCTGGCTAAGGTCACTTTACTAGTTACAGAAACTATCAAAAAATAGAACCTAGGTTTCCAAAATCTCAGTAAAATGTATTTCAGCCTTGCTGGCTGCACAGGAAATTTTTGCTGAACAAAGAAATTTTTCTGTTATGTTCAATTTAAAGAACATTGCTGTTTATTGCAAGTCTTTTCCATTAATAACAATGATGTCAGTTTCTTTGTTGTTGGCCAAAAAATTACATGATCACCAAGGACATCTGGTTCATCCTCCATCTATCCTGCCACAACATCCCCCCCAGTCAAGATCATATTAATCTTTTGGCTGCTCCATCAAAACACTTTCTTCTATTAATCTTAAGATCAAACATATACTTCAGAGAAAAATATGATGCATGTTACAACTTAGTTTTACTCAGAAAAATATGATTTTTTTTTCATAAAGGATATATTCCAAATGCTTTATCTTTGGAGTGCATTATAAAAATAAAATGTAATTATAATGTGTATTGTGACCTTAAAATAACCTTAAAATAATTTCAAAAAATAGGTCATGTTTATTTTCAATACAATTTTTAAAATAGCAAACATCCAAATCAAATTGCACAGCAATCAGCGCTAGAGGAAACAAGAGAAAAACAGCTTTAGTTTGGTTTCTCATCAAAGCCTTTCAATACCTGCTGTTGATTACTTGTGGGTTCCACTTATAATTTAAAGACAATTGATTTTCTCATATAAAGTTGGTGAAATGGATGACAAAATCTCTTGCATTTTCTTCCTGGGCAATTCCTCCTACTTTGAACAAATGAACCCCAAATAAAAATATTTTTACTTTACATTCTAATTATGTTAGTTCTTAATGTGTCTAGCACCTGCCCACATATTTGCACAAACACATATAATTTGCTTTCTTCTGGATGAGTATTTCAAGCCCAAAGAGGTATGATGTGAATCAAAAGAGCTGTTTTGCATTCAAATACAAACGTGTGTTTGTATTTGAACATGTTTCATCTTTTGAAGATCTTCATATCTCTTTCTACACTGGTATTATAATTGATTTTGACTTGTGTTAATAAAAGTAGCTCAAAGAGTAAATACATAATTTACAGTCCTTTGACTAGTACAAATACACATAACTTGTACTCTAGTTGAAGACTCAAACTGCTGCTGGCAAAAACTAAATTTGTTTAATGATCAGCCTCTTTATTTATGGTTTTCTAACAGTTTTGATCAAGTCAATTCAAACCACTTCTAATTAACGGGTGCCATCAAGATCTAGCCATAAATGCCACTTTGCTCTATAATCAGTAGCAAGGGCACAGTGCATCACATTATATATCAGAATATTCACATAGAGTCTTTGCTATAATTTAAGAAGTCACCATTCCTTTTGCTTACTGAGAAAAATCACTCCACATATTTCAGTTTCAATGTAAATGGCAAGAAACTAGTCTAAGTACCATGGAGAATATAAAAGATACAAAATATGTCATCTGATCAAAAAAAATTATGAGATTTATAAAAACTGAGCCCTTTACCATCTGATCTTCAAAAGGTCTTTTAAAATGTAATCATAGATGTCCTACTCATTATCATAAATGAGAGGGCTGAGACTTAAAGACATTTAATCACTCACTAAAGTAATAATAGTAAATGCAAAACAGATCTTTTTTCCAAATCTTTTTTTTTTTTTTTTTAGAATTCCTGGTAATGCACTGCAGTGTCTCACCAGAAATTATTTTGAGAAATAAGACACAGAATTTGTTCTAGTCTGTGTTATAATTTTATACAAAAATACCTGAGGCAGGCCAATGCATAAAAAGGAAAAAATGCATAAAAATGTTATCTGAGTATATAGTTATGAAGATTTAAGAACACTTTACAAGCATCTTCTCAGCTTCTGTGAGGGCCCCTTCACCTGCATCACACATGAGAAGGCATGATGGTGACAGCCAATTCAAGAGGGAGAGAGAACACAAAGAGACAGGAAGCAGACAAATTGGGGACAAGTCTTGTTATTTTTGTAGCAACATGCTTTAATAAAAATTAACTTGAGTACCATGAGAGCTACATTAGTCCTTTCCAAGGAATTTTCCCAAATGATCTAACCACCATCTACTAGTGAACTCTTTATAAGTTCCACTATTTACAAACTCTTGTACAATGCAAACCAAGCTCCAAACACAATTTGAACAACATATTCAAATCATAATGGAAGTAATATGATAGAGACACATGGTACAAATGAGACATAGAATGCTATTACTTAGTGGTCATGAAGAAACTAGATACTTCAATAAAAATGCTTTAGAACCTGAAAAATATTTTAGTGGAGATTTTTTTTAAAGATCATAGGGGATTTAATTAAACTACTTTGTAAAGGATGGATGGATTTGAATAGGACAAGAATAATGGGCAAGTTGTATGAAAACATGTAAATAGTCAGTGCAAAAACTCAAAGTATATTTAGAAAATCATACCTAGGTACATAAAAAAAAATGCTTGTTTTTTTGAATATGCTCTATGGAGACCTCAAAAGTGTCCTGGTTAAAATCTGGTGACCCTCATAATGAGCAAATATTCATATGAAAGATGAAGTGGACATCATTTCCAATAGCTTCCTACTCAGAATATCTGCTTTTAATGGTTACATGATTGTTAGTGATTCTCAGTATTAGTTGTCTTTAAATTTCAGTTTCTGTTTTTAGATCAGTATATAGCTAATACATCATCTCTTTGCCAGATCAATAAGTTTTTGGAATTCTTTATATATTAATCTATAAAGTATCACATATATGTTTGCTTCTAGATTGTCATGGATACCTTACAGTTTATTCTGAAGTTTGTGAGAGGATCAACAAGCATAAAACATTGCTATGGGAAATTAGCCAGGTTGTAGATGGGAAGAAAGTAGAGAAAAAATGCCAAAGTCTCCATCTATAATAAGATACGCTGATTCAACAAATGATATTTTAATGAGGTCTAGTTTGGGTGTATGGAAGCAACATTACATATAGACTATAACATAAAGATTAGCAAATATTGTGTTACAGATTCCTTGAGCACATTCAGACTTATCTTAGTAATTCGTATATTTGGAAACTACTGTTACAGGGAAACAAACCTAATTTTTTCAATAAACATGAACTAGCTTTTTAGTACAGTATAACAGAAAATTTGTGGAATTATCTACTAAATGCCAATATTTCCAATTGAAATCTCAAACCACAAAAAATTAACCTTACATATTTTAACATCATAGGGGTAATTAAGTCAAAATATAATTTATATGTCATTGCATTTAAAGGGTGAAATAAAAACCAGAAACAACAGATTATAGTCAAAATTATTATTAGATTATTTAAAATACCAGTGCACAATTTATCTTTTCTTCATTAAATTTCCATTTAATGGAACCCCCATTTGATGTAGCTCTCCCTATCCTTGGTCTATACCTAAAGGACTTAAAAACAGCTTACTACACAGACACAGCCACACCAATGATTATATCGGCACAATTCATAATAGCTAAACTGTGGAACCAACTCAGATACCCTTCATTAGATAAATGGATTTTAAAAAATGTTGCATGTATAAACAATAGAATATTACTCAGCAATAAAGGAGAATAAAATCATGGCATTTGCAGGTAAATGGATGGAATTAGAGAATATAATGCTAAGTTAGAAAATCCCATATAACCAAATGCTAATTGTTTTCTTTGATATAAGGAGGCTGATTCATAGTGGAATAGGGAGAGGGAGCATGAAAGGAATAGATGAATTCTAGATAGGGCAGAGGTGTTAGAGGGGAAGGTGGGTGCATGGTGTTAAAAATGATGTTGGAACATGATGATCATTATTATCCAAAGTACATGTATGAAGACATAAATCGGTGTGAAAATAATTTTTATCCAACCAGAGATATAAAAAATTGTTATCTATATGTGTAATAATAATTACAATGCATTTCACTGTCATGTATAAATTAAAAAAAAACATTTTAGCTGTTAGTATGATATCTGTCTTCAATTATCCAACATGATAAATAGTACTATTTTTTCTTATGCATTTCTGTAATACACCTCAAATATCTTTGCATCTGCATTTTCAACTTATTTGTAATTTCATTTAATACTCAAAAAGGATAAGTTAACACTAAAATTGGAATTAATTATTTTACAATTTCATGTTCATAGGCTACTAAAAATAACCAATAATCAACTTGAATTAAAAAAAAACAAATTATTTACTATATTTATTATGAAGCTGTTTTGTTTTTTATTTGGAATGCCCTCCAAAAAACTTATGAGTTGAAGACTTTGTCCAATGAAACAATTTTCTGGGGGTGAGGATGTGGATTGTGAGGCTCTGACCTCATCAATGGTTTTATCCATTGCAGGTTCATCCATTGAGTATTCATAGCTAAATAAACTATTGAAAATGGTTGAAACTGTAGGAGGCATGTCAATGTTGAAGTTGGTGGGCCTTTGAGGGTACATCTTATATTTTTTGCTTTTTTGATGCTACAGAGTGAGTGGTTTTCCTGTGCCACATTCTTCTGACATGATGTTCTGCCTCAACTTAGAACAAAGAAATGCAGTTTTATGACCATGAACTATAACCTCTGAAATCAATAGCCAAAATAAATTTTTTCTCCTTTAACTAGTTTCTCTGTTATTTTTACACAGTGACATGGCTTTGAATAGCTAATACTCTGTTCATTTTGGAAAGATTTGAATTAAGCATTATGAAACCTGAAATTACCTAGAATTTTTAAAATGAACTTTTTTCATCAAGGAAAAGTTACTGAATTTTATGTGCTTCTATTTAATAATCATGTAATTGAAAAAGTACATCAAATTTTAATATAATATTCACTAAAATATACTCTATTAGTACACATATTTACTTATTTATTTGTTTATTTATATTTTTATACCATGGTTGAATTCAGGGGCACTTGATTAAAGGTTTTAATCACAATACTTTTTGTAATACAGAGATATATACATACCAGAGAACAACATTAATCTGAAACAATGGGACATAATGACATTAAACAGGAGTATTGCAAGTTCAAAAGCAGCCTCAGCAACTCTGTGAGATCCTTTCTCAAAAATGGTTTCATCTGTTTCACTGAAACAGCTTGGTGGAAGTGCACCCCTGGGTTCAATCTCCAGTGTTAGAAAGTAATGAATTAAAAATAAATGAAAAAATAAAAAATTAGTTGAACATGTATGTTTTCAAGATAAGTTATTAAAGGTTGTTTTTTTTATTTAGGTGGAACAAACAAAAGGATAATGTTATATCATACTAATCATATTATTATACAACTCATAAGATTTATTTTGGTAATGTTTAAATTACTGAAAATTTGGAATACTAGTTTAATTATTTATATTTCTGTGTGTTAATAACTAGTTGACAACTAGTTGTATCTAGTGCATTGTGGGCATGGTTTGGCCACTATTCTTTGAAAATATCAATAATTTAATCATAAATATGGCTAAAGAATCCTAATCTGGAGGCTTAATGAGGCTGGGGTGTGAGTGGCAAATACTGAAGTATGAAAATAATAACAAGGACTTTGGAAAATGATTTTTCCTCTCTCTTTCTCTGATTGATATGAGAATCTATCTATATATGTACCCATTTATTTTGAAACATGTTTTATTGGAGATTGAAAAGGCAATTTTATATTTTAGCTTTTTATATGACAAAGGAGAAAACAGTCAACGTGTCCTCTATGAAGGACCCAAATATGTGTGTTCTCTCAAGTCAAGTAATCAAGATTTGAACCATTTGCTCTATGGGGACTGAGGCAACTTACTTATTTTTATTTTCTGTTCCTTTTCTAAAAGGTAGTAGTAAATATAGCAGCTGGTTTACAGTATTTTACATTAGTTTTAAATAAATTATGTGGAGACAGCTGACATATAGACAGTGCCCAACAAAAATAGCAGTGACTCTTGCCACTGTCATCCATCTTGTGGTCCTTTTTCATCATATTACAACAGTGATGTAGGATCAAAGATTTAATCCCTCAGACTATCATTGAATCTCTATGATCTAAATTGTGACAGCTAATCTTTCTGGGTTTGGTTTGTTATAAATCAGTTGGTGATGAATGTTTGGTTCCTTTCCTGAACATGTTTGAAAAATTTTATGCATTGTTCATACACTGTTGGGTGACATTCTTGGAACACATCCAACTGCAGCTATTTGAAATATTATTACTGACAGCCTTCCAAATTTTCTTCATGACGCCTATCTTCTGTAGCTTTTTCTATTATTTACTCTTGTCACATTACTTCAGATGTACCTTTAGGATAAAAATTCCACAAAAAACTAACATAAATATAATGAATTCCTTTTGTTATTCAATAAGCTATGAAATATATAACATTTTATATTATATAACATATTATTGAAATTCTCTAATTTAGTCCTTCAAGTGATTCTTCAGTATAGGTGATTGTTTTCCCAATTTTAACTGCTGAAGAGACTAGCAGAAGTAAGATGAATCATGTTCTAGTGGCACCATCTTCTATTTTATATAGAGACTTAATGATGAATCTGTGAGTGATTTTCTCCTCCTTGAAACTTAGAAATTAGCATGCTTTTATGCACTGAAAATAAATACTAAAAATTAAAGAAATGCCATTTTACACATCTTTGTTAAGGGAATATTATACTAAAAATCATAAATATCAGCAGTCAGATATAAGGTAAAAAAATTCTTTTTAATATCTGCATCAGTATTCTGGAAATAATTTAAAAAAGTGATCTAAGGTATTTGGAAAGAAAACTACAACACTTCACTGAAATAAATAGCACTGTTCTTGTTTGGGGAAAAATAAACAATCAGGATATTTTGATTTAAAAAATAAGTTATAAAGTTAAGCTATAAAGGATAATACTTAAATAGTTTAAATTTAACAAAAACATTTGTACAGGATGCTTAAGTATGATCAAGTATAACTAATCATAATAGAGATACATGGAAAATAAAAGTAAATAGTTCTACAAAATATTTAACTGTATCATGATACTATAGTAAAAGATTATAGTGTGGACACAAGGTTGCAGATCTATTATATGAGAATAACAATGGAGAACTAGAAAATTTCTAATTCTTTAGAAAACGAATCTGATAAATTAATTGTAGAACTTGAAATTTTTATACTATTTATTCTATATCTAGAAATCTTGCCAGAAGTTACAGAAAAATTGTGTGAAATTTCATGGATGATCACATGCATTGTAAGTTAAACAGTAGAACACATTGCATGTTCATGTTCTTACAGGTGTGACATTAAGCACCTTGCAGCAGAGGAACTAGCTACAGGTAAATTCTTCTCTTTGACATTATCACCTGTATCTTTAGTAGAACTGCATGAACATCTCAAAAAAGTTTAGAATCAATGAACCATTAATGAAGGCTGACAGTCATTTTTATGTAATTTTTCATCTGCCATCTTTAAAAAATGTAATTAATATATAATTTTCCTACAATAAATATAACATTAGCATTTCAACTATTTTGGAGAAATATGATTCCTGTCTCATCACAGTGAAAAGTTTAATAAACTTTGTATATCCTTAAAACATTTATTATAAATATTTTGCTAATTCATTATTAATAAGAAATCAGTCTAGTTTTTATTTTTCCCTAAAAATGGCATTTTAAACAAAAATTGCATATTTATACCTATTTCCATTTTATTTTCAGATGTGTATCTATAAGAAAAGCAGTCCTTTTTTTGAAAAATTAAAAAAAATAGTTTTTGGTTAGCTACAAAGTGTGTTATGCAATTTTCAAAGAACACTGCAAAGTATGTGTATATATATATATATATATATATATATATATATATATATATATATATACACAACATAAAGCAATGTTTTGTTGTTCTAGGTCAGAAGTATTTGGGGAGTTCTTTCAGATTTTTGTTACACTAAATTCTAAACCAGCAAGCTAAAATGGATATATTTCTATCAATACAACATAAATTAATAGAAATAAAGAAAACTATGGTTTTTAAATTAATTTAACAACTACCTGTTGTTTTAAGAATAGTGAGGTACTAAAATTAGAATTCAAATTCATATCTATATATGTTTTCGAATATTTGAGCTCTTTTCATTTTTGCATGAGTCCAAAATAACAATGAAAATACCTAAATCCACACCCTACAAGACCAAATTTTCACAATAACTAATTACATACCTATTCTTTCCCGATTCCATGGTAACTACTGGCAATGACTAAACGTGTTTCTAGTAGTAGTAGTAATAGTAGGTAAATGTTAATGTTTTTAAACACCAAAATTATTTTTTTTCAATTTATAATCTCTTTATGCTTTATTTGTTATTTCTGCCCACGTGTGATTAAGAGTTATGTGACAGAGGAGCCATTAATGGAACTATCTAATTTTCCTGGAAGTTACATAACAAAATATGATAAACAGTGTAGCTAACAACAGACATTTATTCTCTCAAAATTCTAGCAGTCAGAATCTGAAATCAAGTTGTGAGCAAGGCTGTGCTCCTTCTGAGACCCTAGATAAAATTCATCCTTTTCTCTACCTAGCTTTGGTGATAACTCTTAATCCTCCTCAATTTTTGTCAGGTTTTAGCTGCCTCACTCCAATCTTCTTCTGTACTCATAGGTCCTTCCCGTTCCATTATCTTGTTATATATAAGTCCTTCAAGCATATTGGTTAAGGGGCAACATTAATTCCCTCATTTTTACTGCGAGTGATAAAAACATAATGATTTTACAATCTTAGCCATTTTTTATAGACAGATTAATTTTGTTTAAAGTATAATTTAAAATAAACAACTTACAAGAGTAACAGGTTTATTGCATATTTTATTTTACAGTCCCAAGCACTATTAAGTATCCAATTTTGTAATGCCATATAAACATGCTTCATTTGGATATGTACATAGTTGTTTTGTATTAAAATATGCTGGCATTTTAAATCTATATTTTTCAGTTAGGAATGAATTAATTTAAATGATACTTAAGAAAAATCAAATAGTAATTCCTTTAAAATAACATATTAGCCATTTTAAGTGTGTAATAGAGTAATATTAATAATTAACATTGTTGGAACAACCTAGGTGCTCTTCAACAGATGAATCAATAAAGAAAGTATGGTATATATACACAATGGAATATTACTCAGCCACCAAAAGAATGAATATATGGCATTTGCTTGTTAATTGATAGAACTGAAGCTGTCTTTCTAAGTGATATAAACCAGTCTCAAAAAAAAACAAGGCCAAATGTTCTCTCTGAGGTGTGGATGCTAACCCATAATGAAGGAGGGAAAATATAGAAGTTCACTGAATTGGACAAAAGGGAATGAAAGGAGGGGTGGGAATAGAAAGACAGTAGAATGAATTGTAAATGATTTTTCAATGCACATATGAACACATGATCAGCATAAGCGCACATGAATGAGATAATAATTGTAATGATTTGCACTCCATATATGCATAATATGTTAAAATACATACTAGGGTCATGTGTATGTAGAAAACAAATTTTAAAAAGGAGAAATAATTTTATATGGGTTTTGTGTTCAAATTAAAATATTTTATGCTGTCAGTGATGAGAAATACAATAATGTTTTCTGATAAATAAAAAGAACCTGTATTTGCATATTTTTCTTTCCCAGAATGTTTGTTAGACAAAGGTGACAAAAACATGCACATGAGAAAAGACAGCCTATTCCACAAATCGTTCTGGAAAGACTGGAAATCTATATGCAACATAATAAAATTAAACCCCTATCTCTCACCACACACCCAATGTGAATTAAGGACAGAGGAATTAAACCAAAATGGATCAAGGACATAGGAATAAAAACAAAGACTCTTCATTTAATAAAAGAAAAAGTTGACCCTAATCTTCATCATGTGGGATTAGACTCCAACTTTCTTAATAAGACTCATGTAGGACAAAAATTAAAATCAAGAAAATCTCAAACCAAAAAGTCTCTCCTCAGCAAAAGAAACAATCTGTGAGATAAATAGAAGGCCTACATCTTGGGAGCAAATTTTTACCCCTCATATATCATATAGAGCACTAATCTCTAGGATATATAACAAACTTATAAAGATAAGCATCAAAAACAAACAAACAAGCAAACAAAAGCAAATAAGCCAATCAATAAATTTCCAAGGACCTGCACAGACATTTCTCAGAAGAGGATATAAAATCAATCAACAAATATATGAAAAAAATGTTCATTATTTCTAGAAATTAGAGAAATGCAAATAAAAACTACTAAAAGATGTAATCTCACTCCAATCAGAATGGCAACTATTATGAAGACAAACAACGATAAGTTTGGTGAGGATGTGGGGAAAAAGGTACACTCATACATAGCTGGTGGGACTGCACATAGTGCAGCTGGTATGAAAAGCAGTGTGGAGATTACTTGGAAAACTGGGAAACCACCATTTGACCCAGCTATCCCTCTTCTTGGTCTATACCCAAAGGACTTACAAAAAAATATATTACAGGGAAAAAGCCACACCAGTGTTTATAGAAGCACAATTCACAATAGCTAAACTGTGGAGCCAACCTACATGCCCTTCAGTAGATCAATGAATAAAAAAAGTGGCATATATATACACTAAAATATTACTGAGCAATAAAAAATAAAATTATGACATTTTCAGGTAAATGGATGGAGTTGGAGAAGATAATTCTAAGTGAAGTTATCCAGTCCCTAAAAGACAAAACCTATACTTGGTTGTTTACAGGAAGCATGGGAGAAGTAGATGAACTCTACATAGGGCAGAGAGGTGGAAGGCAAAAGAGGGAGCAGGTGGTTATAAATGATGGTGGAATTTGACAGACATTATTATCCAAAGTACATGTATAAAGACATGAATTGGTGTGAACATACTATATATATATATATATATATATATATATATATATATATATATATATATATATATACAGAGATATGAAAAAATGTGCTGTATATGTGCAATAAAAATTGTAATGCATTTCACTGTCATGTATTTAAAAAAAATAAGTGAAATTAAATTTAAAAAAAATTGAATGTAAGGACTCAAGATTTCATATGTAAACCTGTTCTCATACTAGCATTTTAAAAAATAACCTCTGATAGAAAAAGCTCAATGTCGCCCAAACACATGAAATTATAAGAAAAATCATGGCATTGGCATACCATGGAATACTATTTAGATTGAAACAACAACAAAAAAGGTTTCAGGAGTAATTCACAAACCTTTCAAACATTATTGCAAGTGACCGGTAGGTCATGAATTATTCAATGCTGTAAGACTTTAATGTAGAAGGTGGAATTGAGGATAGAAACTCATACAGACAGAAAATAGAATGGCATTTACCAGGAGCTGAGAAAAGGTGTCAGTGATATTTTGAAAAGAAGAAAAATCAATGGAATGGATGATGAAAATTTCACAATAGTAAAAATGTGCTTACTGCTTCTTAACTGCATTCTTAGAAAGCATCTAAAGGTTCAAACAAAAAAATAAGACCAAAATTTTAGTGGGTGGCAACTTAAATATTTATAATGTTTCAAAATTATATATATACAGACACACACTCACACACTCAAGTAAATAAATGATGTTGGTATTTAAAATAGAAAGAAAGAAAAGGATCAAAATGGTATATTTTCTATATTGTGCACCTTATCATATCAAGAAGTACACCTTGACCTTTTCTATATATTAAGTGTAATATGCCCAGAGCAGAAGGACAAAACACTACAAGTTCTCATTTATTTGTAGAAAGCAATAAGTAAATATAGTAGAACAGGATGGAATAGTGATCACAAGAGACCAGGAAGAGTAGAAATAGACAGATTGAAAGAGTTCATTGAGGAGCACAAAGACAAAAATGGAGGAATCACTCCTGATACTTTTATGGCACAATTGGATAAATATTGTTGAAAATAACCTAAAATGTGTTTCAAAATATAATTTGCACCTGGCAGGTGGCACTTGCCTGTAATCCCACTGACTTCACGTACTGAAGCAGGAAGATCTTCAGTACAAAATCATCCTCAGTAACCCTGTCTTTAAGTAAAATAATAAAAAGGGCTGGAGTTGTGACTCAGTGGCTAAGTACAACTGAGTTCTAATCCCAGCCCCAATAAATAAATAAATAAGCAAACAAATAAATAAATTTGCAATACATAAAGATAATTAACGTTTAAAGAGATGAAAATACTTATTACTATAATTACTACCAGTTCTATATATATACTGAATTATCATAATGTACCCCATAAAATTAATATATAAAATGTATATTAAAGAATTTTCAGTAACTTTATAAACAGCTGTGAAAAACTTCTCTTAAATAAATAGAATTTCATCTGTCATGATTCTAAAGATGTCAACATATAAAGTATACAAAATACTTTCTGAAAATTTTAAAGCATTTTAGTGGATTGGGTTCAAATCTTTTTTTTTTCCTTTTCTTTTTTTCCCACAAATTATACCCAGTCGTGATTAACCATTTAGCCAAACCCCCAATCCTTTATTTATTTATTTATTTATTTATTTATTTATTTATTTATTGAAACAGGGTCTCAGAAAGTTTCTTAGGTTCTTCCTATGTTGTTAGTGAATGGGCTCAATCTTTTGATTCTCCTGCCTCAGTCTCCCAAGTAGCTGAGATTACAGGTATGTGCCATATTGCAATGTATTCAAAGAAGGAGAAGGACTTCTTGCTATGGATTCAATTAATCCTCAGTCTATGCTGCTCACTCTTTCAAGGGTATGTTGCCTTACGTAGCATCAGTTTCTTCATTTTCTGGGTTTATGTTTCACAAGAGATCAAAATGTAAAACTCAAATGATAGAGAAATATATGAAAAATATCTGGCCTTCATAATTCATTTCATAAAAAATATGGAATTGTAGTATTATTTTAATAAGAAAAAATATTAAAGTTGCATTTCAAAACAGATGTCTGTATTTTATGTTACTGAAAATATCAAAAGATGTACTGTGTGAAATGTTGAAATATTATATATATCTTATATATTACTTTCTCATAATATTATTCCTTTTGTGTGGTAATTTTGGATTTAAAATTATGATGTAATAAGCAACTGAAAATTGAGAACCGGTTCACGTAACTTGTAGAAAAGTTGTACAAATTTATCTTCTAAATAATGAAATATTCAAAATACACAATAGTAATTCTTCAGTTAATGATCATGTCCAATTAGATGAAGTGGTGGGATGCTGTGCCACAAGAGTTCCAGTAAATGACAAGTATAGAAGAGAAGAAAACATGAAAAGACCCTTCACAAAATAATCTCTAGAAAGAGCATGAAAACATCTGTAAAGATGCTAAACAGCACCTGTCAAATGGGAAATAAAATTAAAATTAATACTAGATTCCTCAAGCCACTAATAAATGGCACACATTCACACAAAACACAATAGTAACAAATACTGATTTGTTGTGCAGCAGAGGAATTTTTTATGATTGTTGCTTGGATGCCAACACAGTCTTCTGGGAAAGAAGCACTGTATTTTTTATCCTTAATAAAGTTAATATATGATGCAGTGATCACACTTCCACATTTTATCCTCATTATTTGTAAACTAATGCCTACAGAAATGGTGTATATGCTACCAAACTTTGATCCTTCTCCCTGATGCCAATTTAATAAGGAGGACATGGTTTTGAAAAAAAAGGCAAAGCAGGTATATTATTGCTTTGCTACTAAAGAAGAAGCACAGAGGACTCCATTTGTAGACGCTTTGATTCTGCTCATCCGAGGTAATAGAATCTTTTTTTTTGTGTGTGTGTGTGTGTGTGTGTGTGTGTGTGCAACAAGTGGGGATTGAACTCGGAGGCATTAAACCACTGAACAACATTCCCAGTTCTATTTTCTATTTTAAATTTTTATTAAGATACAGAGTCTCACTGAATTGCTTAGCACCTTGCTTTTGCTGAGGCTAGCTTTGAACTCAATCCTCCTGCCTCATCTTCCTGAGCCACTGGAATTATAGGCATGAGTCACCATTCCTGGTAGAACAAAGAATATTTTCAAAATAAGCTATTCAAAGACTGCCTGCCATGTAATCCCTGTAAAGAAAAGTAAACTGTTCACTTGTTAATTTGGGAGATATCTATTCCTTAGATCTCCTGGGGCCATCTTTGATGTTTGAATTATTTGGTTCCTGTGGTAGACGTGTTCTCAAAGCTGTCTGATTCATGGATGGGAAAAGGTGATATAGTTCCTAGTTATGAAACAGGAGAGAGAGAGAGAGAGAGAGAGAGAGAGAGAGAGAGAGAGAGAGAGAGAAATGTCCTTTTTTTATTTTCTTTTTTTAAAAGCCTCAGTGGTAGTGTGACAAGGGTTATATTTCAAGCATGGGGCAAGACACTTTTACATATTCAAATATTCACAGCAGATTTATTCAACAACAATTTAAATTGGAGGATATATAACAAATTAATGCTAAATGTAACATTAATATATGGAACATATGGAAAAATAGCAAATTTGCTAAAAAATCTTTAGCAAATTAATGGAGAAGTATATGTATTTTCAAAAAAATCAATTCAACTTGAAAAGAGTAACCTATTAATTAGCTCAACAACCAAAATAATATTCAAATGAATTTTCCTAAGTAAAAGAAGCCAGTGTAGTAAAATGAGACAAGGACACACACCAGAGGAGTAACAGAAAGGAGATTTATTTGGCAGCAGCCAGGTTCAGAGAAAAAACTTTTTAATCAATCAATTGGCCTAACGACCATTTTCAGGATGTTTTAGGACTTCAAACCCAGTGTATAGGGAGAGGTACTCAGAGGTTCAAAATCTACAGAATTTCCCATCATAACAGAATTTTTTCACTGTTCTGGGTAAATTAACACCTCAAAAACAGGTGTTTTTCAAGAATCAGTACCTGAGAAAGAAAGAGTTTCTTTTACCCCTCTTTTTTCCCCTAACTTTTTGAACCATTACAATGGAGCCCAATTAGTCTTTGAAATATAAATATCCCTGTGAATATCTCTGGCCCAAAGACAAAGACTCTGTTACAATAAAAACACACTTTTTCAAATACACTTCCCACTTGAAGAAATTTCAGAAAGTATATTATATCATTACAATAATAGGTAGCTCAAAAATCTTGTGAAAAAAAGAGTAAAGAGGTGTTCAGCATCTGATATATTGATCTCTTTCAGGCTCATGGCAAAGTAAGATAGAGCAACAGGAAATAGGAAGCTTAACTACATTGAACTCTTTTGTATTTTCTTTTGCTCATAGTCATAATACAATTATGGTGAATATTTGTAGAGAAGCTTAATTAAGATTTTCTGTGTAAAAGGGGATTTCATTAGAATAAGATGCAAAGGGTATTTTTAAATTTCAATTAATATGACATTTCTGAGAAGGAGACAACATAGAGTAAACTAAGGCTACTGATTTTCATGATTGGACAAGAGTACAGCCTCTGATAAAAAGTGGATTTTTTTTCTCTTCCTGCATCACAGTCTCTGATATTTCTTTCAATGAAATTCTATTAGAGAAATATTGATGCTTTTCTTTGTTTTTTGTCTATTAATATATGCATGCTCATATCAAAACTACTCAGGAGTCTGCAGGAGTATTGCAAGTCTGTGGGAACCTTGGGTAACTTAGTGAGACTTTGTGAACAAAAGAGGCAGGAGAAGAATCTCATTGGTGGACCACCTTAAGGTTCTTTTCTTATGCCAAAACTACTACAACAAGAACCTGAACAACAGAAATGCAACAAATAACATTAAAGAGTTCTTTATGAACAAGATAATGCCTTCATTATGTTAAAAATAAAAGTGTTGGGCACCATGTGAAACAATTGGAAGCTACACCGACTTCTGTTAAATATATAAAATGGTATAGTAGATATAGGAATATAATTGATGATTGCTAAAATTTTAAACATAGAATTACCAAATGACTTACCAGTTTTGTTCCTAGCTATATTTCCAAATGAACTGAAAACAGATATTAAAACACTTGAACATGAATATC
Source organism: Callospermophilus lateralis (assembly GCF_048772815.1). Classification (NCBI taxonomy): domain Eukaryota; kingdom Metazoa; phylum Chordata; class Mammalia; order Rodentia; family Sciuridae; genus Callospermophilus; species Callospermophilus lateralis. The sequence continues at coordinate 651,207 of NW_027514584.1, read as the reverse complement.
AATGGCATCACCATGTCCACTAGGAAATATATGAAAATCCAAATTTCCATCAAGAATGATAAACAAATGAGTCTATGTATTTATATGTATCCATGTCTGATTAAGCACATATACATATAGATACATTGATATAAATATATACATATATATATATATATATATATATGCTTCAATATTACTCTGCCATAAAAATGAATTTCTGATACAGCTGACCATGTAGACAAATCTCAAAAATATTAAGAAAAGTAAACAAAATCAAACATGAAATTTCACCTATGCTATTACTACATTTATATTTAATATCCTAAAATTGGAAATCATAGAGTTAGAAAGGAGAGAGTTGATTGCCAGGGCTTGGAAGGTATGTAAGTGAGTGGTTGATTAACAGATCACATGGTTTATTTTTGGTTCTTAAAATTCTTAAAGCAAGGTAATTGTGGTAATTATACCACAACATTGTAAATGTCACTACTTAAATTATTTTTTGATAGGCACGTTTATGAGAATTCAACATCAATAAAACCAAAAAGAAAAAAAACTTGAAAACACTGAAGTCTATGCAATTATAGGTACAAGTGACAGAAATGAACTATGGATTTGGACATAACTTCCTTATCTTTGTATTTGAACACATGACCAGCGTGACTTCATTACATATAACCACAAAAATAGGATTCTATTTTAAATACGATGAGTTATACTCCATGTATTTATAATATGCCCAAATATTTCCTATCATCATGCATATCTAAAAAAAAAAAACAAATGAAATAAAATAAAAAGAAAGAAACTATGGAGTTATATTCTCCAACATTAACTCTGCATCACCAAACAAAAGCATGGATGGCAACACTTGATACCAGAAATCAAGAGCCTTCTGTCTCAGGAAGTATTCTTGATTCATTATTTACTTTGTTTTTATCTTTACACTATCTTGGGTCCTGATTGAAAGATCTCTTATCTAACAGATGAGTACACCATGTTTGAGAGATGACTGATTGTTCCAAGGTCACCATCTATGCAGAATAATGCTCTGAAAATTTATTTGTGTGATTTTCAATTACTGTTTCATGTATCACAATGCAAAGTCAGTCAGTGTTGTCGCTTTGTTTTGTTTTTGTTTATTTGTTTTCCCTGGTGGGAGGAGGAAGCAAAAGGTAGAAATTACAACAGGGCACCAAGAACCATCTCCATAAACTATCAATATTAAAAACTTGATTGTGGTCATTGTTACACTGTAAAAAGGTATATCCAACATGACAAATTATGACTTATGTATTTTATACTTATTGTATTTTCATATTATCCTAATAAATTTGCTTTAAATTTGAATGAAAGAAATAAATATATTCCTCCAAAAAACCAAGTATATATTTAGAAAGCATAGGAAAAAAAATGCTGAATATTATATGTTATTAAGTAATTACAAATTAAACACACCTATAAAAGTTTACAAAATTTCAAACTTGATAATATCAAGAGCTGGCAAAGATGGGGAATAAGAGGAACTCTCATACATTGCTGCTGGAAAAACAAAATTGGACAGTCACTCTGGAAGACAGTGTGGTGTACAGTTAATATGGCCTACTAATTGTATTTATCAGTGTTAATTCAATGGAATTAAATGTTATGTCCACACAAAACCCACATACAAATATCCACAGCTTCTTCATTCATGATTGCCAAGAACAGGAAGCAGCTAAGAGAGACTTCAGTAGCTATTTACCTGTTATTAATGTAAACACTGTGATAAATCCATACTCTGGAGGGTTATTCAAATTTTTTCAAAAAATAAAATTTACTATCAAACATGGAGACATCATAAATATGTACTGCCAGAAATAATATATTGTCTGAAATATCATATTTGTATAATTTCAAATGTATGATATTCTGGAAAAGTCAAAATATTAAAAATATTAGACATTTCCAAGAAATCAGGGGGAGTAGAAGATGTTTAAAGAGGTAAAGAACAGGGATTTCTGGCATGGTGAATCCACTCTGTAAGATGCCATCATGATGAAAATCGACATTATTCTCTGTCAAGGCTTAAAAATCTGTAAAATTAGTGTTTTAATAAATAATTAAATTATTTATTGCTATTAATAATTATTTAACACCATTACTATTGGCAAAACATTTTGATTTTTTGCTTACATAAAATATTTCTCAGTAAATAATACACAAAGAAAAAAATTGTAGAAATTCTGAATAAGGGAAAGAATATGGGAACATGGTGCTATGTGCTTTGTTTTTCTGTAAATCTACAATTCTCCTTAAAATAAAGTTTGTTAATTAAAAAAATCAAAGAAGGCTTGGTGGTTTTCCTAGCCTCAAACATGCCTGGCCTACAACTGACCCTCAACAATAAAATTTGCACTGAGAATTAATAATTTCCAACAACCTTGTTTTTCTTTTGTTTTCTTTCTTTCTTTCTTTCTTTCTTTCTTTCTTTCTTTGTTTTTTTTGTATTTTTTTCTGTGAAATGTTGCTGGAGTTTTTCTACAAAAAAGTCAAGAAATTCTATTTCTACAATTTTCATGATCTATTTAGAGAATAGTGAACATAAGCCCTTAGTGAATAAACTAGTAACTTATTAAAAAGATGCTTATACATCAATAAAAATGATTATTTATCACTCTGCTCCATAGGTGGTAATTCTTTGAATACTAAGGAAAGTATGTTTTAAACTTATTTTACTACAAATAATCATGAGAAAATTATCTGACATTATTTTTAAGTCCACCTCACTTCCAATATGCTACCTTTAAAATGAGATTACTTTTTTTTTCTTACCCAAGAAATCTCTGGTTGAAATAAATAAAGATAGTCCAAGTAAAGAGGTATGCTAATACACATTATGGGGAAGATAAATTGTGGGTGATATTACTTAGAAACACAGTCCTATTGATCAGATAAATACTAGGCATTTGATGAGACTGAAAATTCCATATTCTTATTCCATATTTTCTTTATAACTTAATCCTTCCCATGTAGATCTTTCATTTCTGAGCTATGGTAGTTACTAACACTATCCTACCAGAAACAGATAACAGGGTCCATGAGTCATTTCTGTACAGATTAAGTTCCATTATGCTCACAAAAATATTTAGTATAGTTAGACATGACCAGGCCCAGTCAGGACCTTCTTTTACGTTTCTCAGCCAAGGTTAACAGAAAAGAAGTTCTCATTTTGGTTCCTAGAATGGGAAAAAGGAAATCCGGCATGATTGGCATCTATGGTTCATTTTGTTTTCACAGTTCTTAAACTACCTGCTCATGGCTAATCTGAACTGTACAGCAGCTGAAGAAATTATCTTCAAGCACAGATTGGTTCATAATGACAATATATATATATATATATCTGCTAAATATTCAATTTGATGAGGTCAAGAGAATCAGAAGATGAACTACAATGGGAAGGGGTAATTGGAAGAAAAACTGGCTCCCTCAGAAAGAAGGTGCTTTAACTTGTCTTCATTCCTAAATGAGAAAAACCATTAGTCAAATGTGTTCCTTCCTTTCTCTCTTCTCTACTTTCTTCCTTTCTCATTTTATTGGTTATTTCCTTCTTATCTCTCACTCTCCATCCCTTCTTTGATTTCTTTCTAAGAGAAAATTTCTCAGTTTACTCTTCATATTTACTTCTCACAAACTAGTCATTTGGAAAATAAAGCTCTATGGGAGCCATATACATTTATATTAGGTATCATTACTCTGAAATTTTTTTAGTTGAAAAACTTGAAAAATATATTTTAAGAGTATACACACTCACATAAAGCATTAGATTTTTGTCTAGTTTATTTTCTTATACAACAATCATACATGTTCAGGTTCTAGTGAGAAGCCTTACATTGTTTTGCTAGGAACAGAACAAAAAACAAACAAACAGACAAACAAAAATGAAAACAGTAATAAAAACCAAATTATTTTCTATTACATTACTGACTTTTCTGTAATGAGAGCAGTTTATAATAATTTAGAGAAAGTCATTTTATCTTTTCCTGAGAAGTATTCAAACTTTCAAAGAAATTTTCACTGATTTTTTTTACCCAAATATCAAAGGATGATTTTGTTCACTGAAAACATTAAAGAAAAAATGCTTTTCAAAGACAATTTAAATTCATTCAATGAATGACAACAGATTTAAATTCATTCAATGAATGACAACAGACTTTGTGTGTTCAGGTAAAGTAAGCATTTTCTACAGAAAATTTTGTAATTTTAAGAGAAAAAGGTAATTGGATCATCAGAGTATAGCTTTGCTCCAAATATCTGAATCCACACATTGATGTCAGGATGGCCAAAGCTTGGGAAAACAAATAAAATTTTTCTTGCAGAAGACTCAAAGCCCTGGGTACCTATTTCTTTGTATTCATGTGTCTTTCAGGCACTGAGGTACTATTCTGGAAGAGGCAGCAGAGTTAATGAATATTGCAGCATTATTCAAAGTGTAGCCATTTATCTGAAAAGACTTTCTGTTTTTACTGAGTTTATTCATGGGAAATAATCATTTTTCTTTTTGGTCATAGATGTGTCAAAAACAGTGTAACAAGTTGAACTTGACAGTTCCTTCTACCATAGCCTGATTTATTAGTTTCCCTAGAAATGAAGCATTTTATTGAATTTATTAAAAATATGTGAGTAAACTATTATGTTCTATTCTGTCCTCAGCAGAAAGATAACTGATGATCTATTTGCTTAACTTTGTTTCTTTCTACAAAACATCTCTAGGCTTCACATTTGGGTTTCCAGCTAAATTCAGCATGATGTTTATGATAGAGCTCCCTTTATTTCCCTATTTCTTAACACTGTAATAGTATCTTATAGTCTCCTATTCTACAAACACCTAAATATCTTAGTGTAGTAATTATCCCAATACACAAACACACACACACACACACACACACACACACACACATGAATAATGCTGATTCCACCTTTCATTCAAACAGTTGAATCTTTTCCTTGTTCATGCTTTACTGTGCTGTTCAGAAGCCTTTGGTTTAATGGAATTATACTTGTCTGCTTATGGTTCTGTTTCCTCTCCTTTTACTGACATAACCAAAGACCATTTCCTAAAGCAATGTTGGAAAGTGTTTCTTTTGTGTTTTCTTTGTATATTTTGCTCACAAACTTATGCTCTTCTTTCTTTTTTTTTTTCTATTTTAGATTGAAAAAATAGCAATTTCATCTACTTGTGTTGTATAGCATGATATTTCAAAACATGTAACACTGCCTCCCAGTTGTGTACTGGGGCCGCTGTGCCTAGCTGTACTCAAGGACAGCCACACATGGTGCCCAACTTGCCAAGCTTCAGCGAGAGCCTGCTGTCGCCAATCGACATGGACATGCAGGAGCGATTCAAGGCTGAGTCCAAGCAGCTGCTCAACAATATCAGAGCCTCCAAGTGCCTCAAAGGCTGAATATTATATCTGATGTGCTTATGCTAATTCACAATGGAAGGCACTAGAGAAGAATAAATGCACTTTGGATTAGAGAGAGTGAAGCAAAAGTAGGGAAAGAGGTATGCATTCTGAAGGATCATGAAATGGATCAGATATCGTTACTCTGCATGATTATACAATTACATGACCAGTGTAATTCTGCATCATGTGCAAAAGGAAAAATGTGAAGTTGTACTCCATTTATGTACAATGTGTCAATGCATTATACTGTTATGTATAGCTAATTTTAAAAATGTCAAAAAGATAGAATCAAACAAATTACAAACTATAAGAATTAAAACACTGTTGTACTGAAATAGAAGGCAACATGTAGACCAATGCATAGAAAAGAGAACAAGGATAAGCCCAGACATTCACTTCATACTCATGTTTGAGAAGAAGGCCAACAATACAGAATGAATAAAGAATAGTTAGTCTCTTTAACAGATGGTGCTGAAGACACTCAATATCCACACGGGGAAGAAAGAAAACCAAAACTTATCTTACATCATATCAAAACATCAACTCAAAGAGAAATAAATATAAGAGTGAGATGTGAATCTGTAAAATTCCTGGAAGAAAATACTGGGGTCCAATTTACCAATCTTTTTCCATCCTAATAAGGTGACAAATATGATCACTACACAGTGTTACATGTTTTGAAATATCATGCTATACAACACAAGTAGATGAAATTGCTATTTTTTCAATTTAAAATAGAAAAAAAAAGAAAGAAGAGCATAAGTTTGTGAGCAAAATATACAAAGAAAACACAAAAGAAACACTTTCCAACATTGCTTTAGGAAATGGTCTTTGGTTATGTCAGTAAAAGGAGAGGAAACAGAACCATAAGCAGACAAGTATAATTCCATTAAACCAAAGGCTTCTGAACAGCACAGTAAAGCATGAACAAGGAAAAGATTCAACTGTTGGAATGAGAGAAATTATTACACATCACCTGAGAAGAGTATAAAATCTGAAACACAAAATAATCTCTATGAAAACCCATTAAGTGAGCTGGGTACAGTAGGACATACCTTGAATACCAGTGGTTTGAGAAGCTGAGGTGGGAGGAACACAAGTTAAAAACCAGCCTCATCAAGTTAGCCAGGCCCTAAACAACTGAATGAGACTGTGTCTCTAAAAATATATATATATATATATATATATATATATATATATATATATATATATATATATATATATATATATACACAGAGAGAGAGAGAGAGAGAGAGAGAGAGAGAGAGAGAGAGAGAGAGAGAGAGAAATGTGGTTAGGGTAAAAAGTGATGCTGCTCTTCAATGGATATATAATTTTAATTGCATAAAATAAACAACTTCTAGATATTTGCAGCAAAATTCTGTACTTACACTTTACAATAGTATAATGTTCACTTATATGTCTTCAGAGTACATGTATCCTACATAGTGTTCTTACTATTTTGCAAGGGAGGAAGAAAGGATACAAGGTACTGAGGGAGGGAAGGATGATGGAGAGAGAGGAGGAGGCAGAAGGCAGGGAAAGAAGGTCTAGCCCCATGATGCTCTTCCTACACAGTCAGGATTACTGTTCAAGGTGGACCTGTCCTTGATTGAATATTCTGCAGTTGCTATCATAATTTTTATTGATTTTACCTTACTACTTATTTTTCATAAGTAAATTCCAAGAAGGCAGTGGACCCACAGGTATAAACACAGAACATAAATGTAACCTGCAGGTATAGTGCATTGGACCACCTCACAAACACTGAGTTTTCATTCCCATTATCACAAATTCCAGCGGGAAAGGAAATATGGTAGCTAAGAGAGAGTTGAGTGCAATGTGACCATGTCATATTCACCAGTAAGTAAATAAAGGGAGCATGATGAAACGCAGGGAGGCCACACCTTAATGTTCAACCAGAATTAGATTCAAATACAGAAAAAATACAGATTTGTCACTCAAGGTACTTCACTGTGTTAATCCACCTCTCCAGCTTGAATATGAAGGGAAAGGAAAAGTAGGGTGATCCACAGTCAATTTTCTTCCAGTTCTTTCAAACTCATTAACAAACCAGCTGGAGAAATTGTTCACAGTTATCAAGGTGTAGTAAAAACAATTGCACTGGTTCTGTGTAACATTCACTCTTTTGGTATTAATGAACACAACATGGATATGTAAGCTCTCCAATGTGACTTGCTCATAAGTTTGCATTTAGAATTGATATGGCATACATAAAGATAAATGTTAGAAGTCTTGCTAAAAATTTAAAATTCTCTAATATGGACAATTAAAAGACAGACAAAATTTACCATGACATGTGAAGAGATCACAGAAGAAAGAAATAGATTTCTGGGTCATGATGTCAATGGTAGAGGTCACCTGCTTTTATACAGAGAGTCAAAGTTTTCATTTTGCATTGGGCCCTAAAAATACCAGTAAAAATGTGTATATTTCCCTGGAGAAAATGATGATTCTAGGATCTGGTAATATAAATTAAAAAATGAACCTTAATATAGTAGGAGGAAAAAAGAAGGAAGAGCAAGAGGAGAGTATCCCAAGATGTCCCACATGTGGATTCCTGAAAATGACATGAGAACTAAAGTAAAAGATCCTGAAAGAGTGAAAGCTCGAAAAATATGAGCAATAAAATAAAAATAATGTCAGTAAATTATAAGTGAAAGCAACAAATGAATATATATTTACTGATAAAACATAATTGACTTTAATAATAATTAATGATGGGAACAGACAAATATTTCAAAACACTGCAGGAGAATAGCATCCCCTCCTGCATGTGGAGCTTAGTATCCTTGTCATTTTATGAGTGGGCAGATTCAGTGACTTGATTGCAACAAATAGTGAAAGAATAAGGAAAATATTACATTCCCAAAGGATGAACCTGGCACAAACTACCTTGACAATGGATGGACTGTAGCGCTTCAAATATTTCAGTGACCATCAGATAACCTCTTTATACTTTGACAACAAGGCATTTCAAATGCATATTATTCCTTCCAAAATAATTTAATAAGTTCTCTTTATAGGTGACTATCAATAACCATTTTCACAAGCAGGAAACAAACCAAAAGGATATTCTCTTCCTCAGTGTTGAGTGCCTACATTTTAGTGATCAAATAGAATAATTAGTTTTAATTTGTTTTTAATTAACAAATATTTATTGCACGTGTTAATGGAATTGAACATAATATTTCCAAATGCAAGGTACAAAGTGATCATATCTAATTATCTATCTTCTACTTTCATCCCTTGCCCTGCTCCAGCACCCTTCTTACTCTCCAGAAATTACTATTTGGCTTCTATGTTACTTCAAAAAAATCAACTCTAGAGTGTAGGTGGCAAACATGGTAATAGAAAAAAAGATTTCTGCATCTACAAACAAACTTTTGCAGAAATAAACTTTTCCCATATCTCAGAGGCCATTAATGTTAACCCCTGGCTGAGTCTCCCTTTATCTCATTGTACACAATCAGAAAAATGATCTCCAGCTATTGCCTTTAGTATGCTGACCTTAATTTTTCCAAAAAATCTTTCATTTGGCTTCAGTTCCTACCATCTGAGGATAGGAGTTCCACTGAGATCATCAGAAACCACTATGGCACCAAATCTCAAGGTCCCTTCTTTGTCACCCTGTAGTTTACTTTTTAGTGGTTTTTAGAACAAGAGGTTCTGCCTTTCTTTTTAAAATCATCTCTTCCAGAAATCCATGTCATTACATTTCCCTGGTTTTCTATCTCCTTAACTGGATGCCCTCACTCTTGTTCTCCTTCATATAATTTCCTTCTCCATTGCTAAATATAGGTGTGTCCCCAGCTCAGAGAAATGCTCCCTGTACTCTATATCTTCACCCACGCCCAGAGTCATGCTCAGTCTCATTGCAGTATTTTGCACATTTCCCTGCCTTCCAAATATTCATTTTTTTTCCAGTCCTCTCCTGTTCCATTCAGATATGTTCATGTGGAAATCAAGGAGAAATCACAAACAGCAACACAAAAGCCTTCTTTAAGACTAGCACTCTTTTCCTTGCCTCATTAGTTTTTCTGCTAGATACAGGATTGGGTATCACTATCCTAGAGTGCTCAAGTCAAAAATTCAGAAATTGTCCTTGATCTTTTCACCATTACACTCACACCAATCCATCCACAAATCTGCTTATTCTAAAGACAATATTATAAACATATATGTGTGAAAGACAGATACATGTATTCAAAATTATTGCTTTATAAATATATAATTATATGTACATTAAATGTTTATAAAATATATAATGATAAATAAATAAATCAGGTTAAACCACTTTCATTCCTGTTACCAAGTCTTGCCATCATGTCATATAATACATATTCTATTGATAATCATATCCATGGGGACAAGTTCTGCTAAATAGCCACAAATCCTCCTCATATTGAGGGACTTAAAAGCTGCTTTTGTCAAAAAGGACTGAATATTTACTTAGGCCTAGAGATGTCCAATGGACAACTACAAGTGAGATAACACTTGGAGTCTCTGAGATATATTTATTCTTTTTAATGGCTTATAATAACCACAGCATAGACAAGAGAAAGAAATGCATGCAATATTAGTAAGGACTCCTGAAACATCCCAGGAACAACAAGTGTAAAAAAAGGCCATGAATGATTTGAAACCCTTATCCCACTTCTGAATAAATCTTGAAAAAAATATATATGTTCATAAATACACAGACACACACACACACACACACACACACACACACACACATACACACACACACACACACTCATACACACACATACGCACACATACATACACTGGATAGTTAGTGTACTACTCCCTTTCATAGCTGGATGATTAATTTCATACATACAATTAATGAATATTTGTATGAAAAAAATTAAAAAGCTGTGTGTAAAACAAATACCGAAGGGCTTTCTAAAATGTTTCTTAACCAAGCCAGTCAATAAGTAGGCAAATACTCTGGTGGACGCTAGAAAATGTCAAAAGTACAGTTCTGGTGCCATCTAGTGTCTAATTAGGAGTTAGCACTCCTAACATGGGAAAGTACCCACATTAAGCAGAACAGTAAGTACAAGTAGGGATGAGACAAGAATTCTTGAAACCTCAGGGAGGGGTGGGGAGATGCAACTGGACAAGCCAGCAAGGGAGGGATCCTTAAGGAGGCCTTTATCTCACAGGTAGAAAAGGATTGGGGCAGCTAAGTGACATGGTGAGGGGTGTGTTTTAGAATAATTGAGAAGGTAAAACATTGCCATGGATGGTAACATTAGATGAGATGCCTAAAGGGTGTCAGTACTCTATGTCCCTTTAGTGCCTGAATTCTTGCTTCAGACCTAGGATAATAGTAGCCCCCACAAGAATGAGAGCAGAGCTTCCTTGCTGTTTTGTACATGTCTGTGTCCTCTTTGCCTAGAACAGAGCCTGGTACGATTGTTTTATTTTAAAATGCAAGGGGTTATGTTTCCATATATAAAACTAAATGAAGGCTGTGGTTTTTCATAGATGTAGAGTGTTCCCCTATTACACATGAGGCACTGGGTTTAAGCCTCACCATCACATAAAAATAAAATAAATGTATTGTGTCCACCTACAACTAAAATAAATGTTTAAAAGAAAAAAAAAACCTAAATGATAATACTGTCAAAATAGATCTCCTTCCCCATCCATGCCAAACTTTCTTTCAGAGAATCATGAAGCTGGACCAGCCTGAGAGGCAGGCATCACATCGTGTTCTACTTTACAGATTTAGGGAGTTCCTCAAAGTCGCCCCTGGAAAGGGTTAAGGCCTCTTCCCCCTTCTATGTTTTTTTTTTACTGCCTACGTGCTAGAAAACACTTCTTGTGCCTGAGTGAGTGAGTGAAGTGTGCCGTGATATCAAAACTAGGCTCCAGTAAGTTATGGCTGCATCACAGACTTACCCTCTCCAGACCTCCAGGTCTCAGTATGTACATGGCAGGCACTAAGAGAAGTCTCTGTGAACATGCTAGTAAAAATTTTGTTTCCCAAAAACAAAGTGTCTCAGATGATATCCCCAGGGCCTCTTCCAGAAACCCCATGGAACCCAATCAACCTGAAATATGGAAAGTGCACAGCATCACATGAGAGGAAGGAACCAAGAAAGGCTGTGCTGTGGCATCTTCAGCCTCCCTCCATTGCCTCAGAGTGTAAGAGGGGAAACTGAGACCCCCAATGGAACAGACCTGAGGTCACATTTCTATCTCAGAGCCCAAAGGTCCTGCTTCCCCACTGGGTCCACAGTGTATCCTGACAGAATTTCCAGATTCCTCACCTGACTCCATTTGCCTCCTGTGGACACACCCACCATTCCCTCTGCTCCTGCACCACTATGCCTCCTGGATCCTAGGCTGTGATCACCTAAGGAGTGCTGGATGGGGTGCTGCCTCCCACATGCTTCCCCTGTCTCCTCCCCACCCACTGTTCTTATGGGTTGGGCTCCACTCACTCAGCCTGACTCTGTCTCATCAGCTCTGCCCAACATTCAAGCACCATTAGGTCCTCTCCACTTTATTTCAATGTGCTACACCCAACATCTTGCCTCTTACCTGCTCTCTTATGAGGAGCCACGCCCACTCATCCACTTTATCCTCTGCATTCTGTCCATGTCGCTAAGCCAACACTGACATATTTAACACTCTTGGATTGCAGGTTTTTCCCTCTAGCTCTTGAATATTTGCAGTCTGACTTGGCCCAATTCCATCAACATCCACTAACATAAAAAATGGCTCTGATCTTCTTCATTAGCCGTGCTTTTCCATCAAGTTCACTCCTATGGCAGCCTCTCTGTGTCACCTGGCCTCTCTACTGCTCCTTGAAAACTCTATCTGAAATGAAAAAATGGGATCTTGCCAAGATGCCCAATGTTGTGACATCACTGAGTCTAAGGAACTATTACCTTTGGGCTCTGGTCACCTTTTAATTCCACATATTTAATGTTTGACCTTGAACAACTCTGCTAACCTAAGTCAGAGTATCTCTATTTACAAAATTCAGTTGATGATAATACTTTATTTGCATAAAGGTGAGAACATTTTATGGATGCAGAAGAGGCACTGGAAAGCAACTAGCAAGGTCCATGCACTTTTTGTGAAAGAGCCCAGCCAGAATTAAAGAAGCATGTTTGCAAAGGATATGGCTTTCTGCTTTTCTTTAGGTCTGTGCCTTAAGCACCTTCTCTTACCTTTTCAGCACAGGATGGGCACAGCTACTTGGCAAACAAGAGTCATCTGTGATCTCTTCTCCAGCCAGCTTGGGGCATCTCAGTATGAGGGAGCATAAGTGTCTGATCATGGCCATCTTTCTCAAGGCTGAGTCTCAAAAGAAAAGCCTCTTTATAATGACTAATGTATAACTATTGTTTATTCTGACAGCCTGACTCAATGCCATAGAGACAGGGCAGCAGTTGGGGACTTGGATTTCAAGCTGCAGAAACTGAACTGGGCACTTTTAAAAAATGCTCTAGATGACACCAGGGAGGTCAAAGGAACCTGATGGCAAAATTCAATAAAACCAGGAAGTGGGTTTTGCCAGGTGATCTCAGTGTCTAAAACCCCATTATATTCCTTCCTGGACTCTGTTGTTATATGAGCACACTGGAAGCCTTTCTGCAGTTGCTTTGTTGCTGCTCAGATTCTTAGTCTTCAGAGAAGGGGTCTGGTTGGCTGGGTATAGTTATTGGCTGAGAGTATAAATTCTTCACATTAAAGTAGGTATTGAAGGATGAGTTGAAGTATGCTAAAGAACAAATGGAAGGACATTATAGGTAAGAACACCATTTGTGACCTCATAATAAAATTTGTGTCTTCTCAGAATCACACAACCACACCATGCCAGGTGCTTTTCTCATCATGTCATTCAATGTCCACAGACCTTTCAAAAATAGTGCCATATTTTGGGAAACTGTTTGCATTGTTCTACAACAATGCTAAAGGCTCCTATAAAGAATTCAAAATACACAGTAGAATACTGAAAAACTGGCCAAAGGGTGGGAATTTTGCCAAAGCCCAGCACCCCAAACACCAGAATTTTCATTAGGTAGTATCATTTCTCAGGCCTTTTTAGTCACATAGATTGGAGGGTGAATAAAAAGCAAGGGTCGGTAGAAAGAATGAAAAGAATTTGATTAAAATGGGGTTAAATGTGGGCTGGTTTTGTGGCTCACTAAAAGAGTGCTTTCCTAGTGTACACGAGGTGCTGGGTTATATCATCAACACCACATAAAAATTTAAAAAAAGAAAATAATGGCAAAAATTATAACAAAGTTATTAAATATGAAAATAAACCATTTCACTTGAATTTAAGGAAAAAAATCAGTAAAGAGAAGTAGTTGTTAACATGTCATATTTATTTTGTGACCAAAGTTCTTGTTTGATATAAGAATACACTAAAATTATGATTAACAATGTGTCCAAAAGTTAAAAAATAACATTAAAAAAATCTGAGGATGAGGCTCAGTGGTATGTGCCCCTAGATTCAAATCCTTGCACAAAAAAAGAAAGAGAAAAAAGAAAAAGAAAAAAAAATGTGGTTCCTTTTTCTTATGTTACATATTGAAATTTTAGCATTGATTTTCACCTATAGTGGAGGCTGTGAAAAGTCAGTCTCTCACACATACATCCATGCCCACACCTGACATTTTGCTGGCAGGCTATTATTTTATGTCAAGGTTTATACTTTACCTGGCACCTCACTTTAATTGGATTTTTTTTTTCAAATCCTAGGTTTCTCTGGAGGCAGTGTTCATCTTCAGTCCATGGACCCTGGCTTCTTCCTTTTGTGTTCACTTAGATTCAAGACTTTTTTGGAGAAGATCCACTTCAAAAATGGGAACAGTAAGGCTTGCTTAAAATCACTTTTCCAATGGCCCATCAGTACAGGAATTGAGATTGGGACCAGTGTTAGCCTGTTGTGGTACAGTTCTCAGGAGAGCCATGGGAGCTCTGAGTTTTTGGACTTAGGTGTTGGCATCAAAAGAAAAGATACTCACTCTCTGAGAACATTCTGGGGCAGGTGAAAGATCCTGGAGATGACTCAGGCCTAACTCTGCCCCAAGGGCTCAGATTAGGTGAAGTCGAGGTTTTGTGTTGTACTTTCTTTCCATCCCCAGAGACCTGAATAATAATTGGTGACAAAGATGGCTGGTTCTCTTGGCCTACATTATTCCTGTACCTAAGGACAATGAACAGAAAGTTAAAAAAAAAGGAGAAAAATCAATGCATCTGTCTTTCCACTACTAGAAAAATATACCCATAAAATACTGAAAAAGATTTCTTTTTACTTGAAAATCAAAAAGCCCAGTGGTTGGCAGTCTGGGCTGCTTTGGCTATCCAGCTATGCCATCATGCCCCAGAACCCTTTCTGTTTTTTATTCTGCAGTCCATTCAATGCAGCAATCAGGAGAAAGGGAAGAAGGAAAAAACAAAGATCTAGAGGCCCAGTTGCTTCCACTGACATCTCATTGGCCAGCACAGAATCATAGAGACCCCTACCTGCAAGGAATATTGGGGAATACAGTATGTTTGGTCCTGTTTTTGGTTGTGGGGACTGAATCTGGTATTGCTTAAGCACTGAACAACCATCCCCAACCCTTTTCATAGTTTAGAGACAAGGTCTCTCTAAGATTTTTAGGGCCTCACTACATTGTTGAAGCTGTCCTTAGATTTGTGATCCTCCTGCCTCAGCCTTTATAGTCACTGGGATTATACGCATGTGCCAACAGGCCTGCCTGGCTTTTTTTTTTACATGCTGGAGTTGGATCCTGGGAGGCCATCCTTACACGTGTTTTGAGTTATCTCCCTGCCTGGGTGAGAGGTGCTTAAACACAGCCTGTGTTAAAAAGCCTTTCCCACCCTTTCCCACATCGGAGGGCTTGTCCGTGCTGAGCCGTGCCTGGCCACTGACCTGAAGACCAAATTGCCAGCCCTGAACTGAAGATGCTGCTCCACTTATCCTTCATTGGATGTGATTTTCTCTTGAATTTTTTGTTCCCCTATAAAAGCTCACTCCCTGGCATGCTCTTCTTCTCTCACTAATCTCTTCTGTAAACCTCGTCACCACATTAGGTGGTTGGAGGCAGGAACTAGAAGAAACCATCTTGGATCTGTGCTAAAGGTAATGAGAGCCTCTTTAATTTAAAGCTTTCTAGCAATTTCTTATGCACCGAATCTTCTTTCATGAAGCTCACGCTGGTCGAGTGGCAGAGGAACCCAGAGCCAGTCACATGGGAAACACTTGTTTTACTACTGAACTGTACTTTCAGTCCTCAACCTGTCATTTTGAATTATTAGAAACCCATTTTATAAAATATAAGGTCCCAGTGGAATGAATTAGTGATACCTGTACCTGGACCTTAACAACCAGTTGTGCTCGGGTGGCTTAGTGCAAGCCCAGTACATAGTCACACGGTGGCATGAAAGAATGGGTATCAAGTGAGGAATGGGTGCTCAGGGCTGTTAAAAGAGAAATGCTGGATAGGTGGCCAGGCTGAGATATTGTTTTTTTTACATGTGTTAGGGTGGCCATCTCAGGTGGAGAAGGGGTACAGGGTTAGTGCATTTGGGTGGTTACCCACTGAGATACATCTCCAGTTTTTTAAAATATTTTTTTCTTTGTTGATAGATTTTTATTTTGTTTATTTATATGTGGTTCTGAGAATCAAACCCAGTGCCTCACACATGCCATGAAATTTAATTGTGCTACCACTGAACCACAGGCCCAGCCTCATCCCTACCACTTTTATTTATTTATTTGATTTGGCCCTTCTGGGATTAAACTCTTGGATACTCGACCACTGAGCAACATCACCAGCCTCATTTTGTATTTTATTTTCAGTCTCACTAATTTTCTTAGTTCATCACCATTGTTGAGACTGACTATGAACTCTTGATCCTTCTTCCTCAGCCTCTTGAACCACTGGGATTACAGGTGTGTGCCACTGTGTCTGGGTCCCCTTTTCTTTCTTGTTTTTTTTTTTTTATTATTTTCATAAAGGGTTAAATTGTTTCTCAGGACCTCACTAAGTAAATGAGGTTGGCTTTGAACTCTCAATACTCCTGCCTCAGCCTCCACATACACTGGGAAGACAGGCCTGTGCCACTGAGCCAACTCTAATACAATTCTTAAAGTTATTGATTCCATGATAACATAAATCTATTTAAACTTACAATCCCAAAACATACATATACTATATTCACTTATTATAAATAAATTTATAAGAATTAGCATATGCCATTTTTATAAAAATAGATGTCACAAAAATTACTCCCATTGACCAAATGTGACTCATAAATTCTTTTTTTTTTTTTTGTACAAAAAGTTGTTAATTTTATTGCGGCTTAATATGTTCCTTTCAAAGTCAGAATCATAACCTCTTGGAATTTTCATAGGTTCAATGAGTGGATTTATAGCATCTCTGAATTTAATAGGTCTACTTGTAAAGTAAGGAATCATAAAACTTTAGATTAAAAATAGGTAACTGGTCCAAAATTAGGTGTAGAATATTTTTCAGAACCATTGTTCCATAGGATATTAATACCTGTCACATGACATCATTGGCATTTGTAAAATCTTTCTTTTTTTATTGGTTGTTCAAAATATTACAAAGCTCTTGACATCTCATATTACATATAATAGATTCAAGTGGATTATGAACTCCCATTTTTACCCCAAATACAGATTGCAGAATCACATGGGTTACACATCCACAATTTTACCTAATGCCCTATTAGTAACTGTTGTATTCTGCTACCTTTCCTATCCTCTACTATCCTCCCTCCCCTTTCCTCCCCTCCCATCTCTCTCTCTACCCCATCTACTGTAATTCATTTCCCTCCTTGTTTATTTTCCCCTTCCCCTCACAACTTCTTATATGTAATTTTTTATAACATTGAGGGTCTCCCTCCATTTCCATGCAATTTTCCTTTCCTCTCCCTTTCCCTCCCACCTCATGTCTCTGATTAATGTTAATCTTTTCTTCCTGTTCTTCCTCCCTGCTCTGTTCTTAGTTGCTCTCATTATATCAAAGAAGACATTTGGTATTTGTTTTTTAGGGATTGGCTAACTTCACTAAGCATAATCTGCTCTAATGCCATCCATTTCCCTGCAAATTCTATGATTTTGTCATTTTTTAGCGCTGCGTAATACTCCATGGTGTATAAATGCCACATTTTTTTATCCATTCATCTATTGAAGGGCATCTGGGTTGGTTCCACAGTCTAGTAATTGTGAATTGTGCTGCTATGAACATCAATGTGGCAGTATCTCTGTAGTATGCTCCTTTAAGGTCTTCAGGGATTAGACCGAGAAGGGCAATGGCTGGGTCAAATGGTGGTTCTATTCCCAGATTTCCCAGGAATCTCCATACTGCTTTCCAAATTGGCAGCACCAGTTTGCAGTCCCACCAGCAATGTACCAGAGTACCCTTTTCCCCACATCCTCGCCAGCACTTGTTGTTGTTTGACTTCATAATGGCTGCCAATCTTACTGGAGTGAGATGGTATCTTAGGGTGGTTTTGATTTGCATTTCTCTGACTGCTAAAGATGGTGAGCATTTTTTCATGTACTTGTTGATTGATTGTATGTCCTCCTCTGAGAAGTGTCTGTTCAGGTCCTTAGCCCATTTATTGATTGGGTTATTTGTTATATTATTGTCTAATTTTTTGAGTTCTTTGTATACTCTGGATATTAGAGCTCTATCTGAAGTGAGAGGAGTAAAAATTTGTTCCCATGATGTAGGCTTCCTATTTACCTCTCTTATTGTTTCTCTTGCTGAGAAAAAACTTTTCAGTTTAAATAAGTCCCATTTGTTGATTCTTGTTATTAACTCTTGTGCTATGGGTGTCCTATTAAGGAATTTGGAGCCCGACCCCACAATATGTAGATTGGAGCCAAATTTTTCTTCTATCACACGCAGAGTCTCTGATTTGATATCTAATTCCTTTCCTCAAATGTGACTCATAAAATCTTGAGAACATATATATTTGATTTGTATATTTTTATTCTTTTTCTAGATTTATTATTATAGACAAGTTCAAAACACTGAATGAGTGAATGCAAAGAATTATGCAAATTTTCCAAATTATTAATTGAGGATAATATTTTATTTTTCCTACTAATGACATTTATTTCCCACAAATACTGCATGTAGCATTTATGTGTTAAAGCTAAAAATTTGATTACACAGAAACTGAAACAGAAATGCTTCCCAGATTAATGGTAAGAATGAGAAAGAGACTGATTATGTGTAAGGAGTGCCAAAAACAGTTAAGACCAGAAAGTAACTCTTAGGTTTTATAGCACAATAAGGTGATTACATTCTATAATAACTTCTTAAACAAATCAAAATAGCCAGAAATTTGCAGGTTTCAAACAAAGAATAATAATTTTATTTAGATGAAAATTACCCTGATCTGATATTTACACACTATATAAACATGTTGAGTTAAAATAATGGGTCTCATATCCAAGTACAAATAGTGGATTCCAGTTAAAAATTAAAATAAACAGAAATCAACACTTTGATGTTTTAACCAAATATCTACATCACCTCAGATTTTAAAATAGTATCCTATGTTCATAAATGGTTCACTATTTTAGTTTTTCTTACTGTCATGTCTTTTATAATTAAAAGGTCTAAAGAGTCATGGAAGAATTTAGCCTCATCCACATGGTTTTCTGATGACTGCTATTTTTTTTTCAAAACTTGTTTACACTTTATTTTATTTTTTATGTGGTGTTGAGGATTGAACACAGTTTCTCACATGTGCTAGGCAAGCACTCTACCACTGAGCCACAATCTTAGCCCTGATGCCTGATATTTTTTAATAGGTGGCTTGAAACAATTTAAAATACATACCTACTATTTCAACACTTGACTTAAAACACAACATGCCTTGTATAGAAAATATTCCAACAGATCAACTCAAATTTTCTGTATCAATTTTTTGTGTGGTTTCTTTACTGAAGAAATACATTGCTTTCTTCAAGCAGATGAATATTGGGATTTTATGGAAGTTCATTTTTTAGGCTTGAGTCAAATTCTTGTTCTTTAATTAAAAACTTCACAATGAAATGACTTTGAGTCTAAATGAACTGTGACTTTAATTACCACCTTTATTCCAGATGACTGAGGAGAAGACAATAATAATATATTTCTACAGATATTCAATAGCTAGACTTTGGTAACTTAAGATATTTTTTCTGGTCTTGATAGTAATATATATGCAAGGTGGATAGTTACATTGGGGATTAAAAGACAGGCCTAAAATACTGCCAAAGAGCTTTCTACACATATAGCTAGAATATTTTAACATTATGAAAACAATTTGAGGCAAAAACATATGTAGCCATTATTAAAAGAAATGATTTAAATCTATTAAATCACATATATGAGGAACTGCAAAATTAAAACATAATGGCCAGCATTTCTACTGAGGACTTTTTATTTCAGAAACCATCCATATTTGATACTTGTTCTTCTTTCATACACAATAGCTCTAGAATATATGTAATGTGACTCTTTATATGTCATATAAGATGATCAGATTTACCATCAAGGTAACATTTTAACTCAATAAAAGATTATAAATACAAATTAAAAAAAATCTTAGAGGGAATGATTTTCAGTGTCATATTTGATGATATATTAAAGGCATTAATTCTGGTAATAAATGTCAAAAGACAGCACTAAAAATATATCTATGTGCACACCTACTACATTAAGATTCATTTCTGAGAAGGTTGCAATTCTTTACTTTTGTGCAATCATTCCATTTCAATTCACTGAAAATTGTAGAGTTTTCAATATGTTCCTTCTGCTTAATCAAGAAGAGAAAGATGAAATCAAAGTAACAAACTTCTCCAGAAAACCTCAAGATGAGATTATATCAAAAACTATTTTGGTAATATATGCTAATTGTGAATCTATAAGAAAGCCTATGTACAGTGAGAGCACAACTACCATTACATAATCCAGACATAATTTGGTAATAGGATTGGAATGGCACCTGGAGAATAGTAGAGGGACTTGATAACTAAAGTGATAAAAATGTGTTTTGGGTGAATCCACATATATCTCTGGTAATAGGATAGGATGAGATTGATGAAGATGACACTATTTGAAACAAAGGCTTCTGCTTCATTTTCTCCTAAGATATATACTATTAATATGAAATATAAAAAAAGATGAAAAAATCAACAAACTATATTAATTTATTAGTAAAATAAACATTTTCCTCTGAAGTTTGTTTTAAGATTTCAGCTAACACCATAAGTTTCTTCTGAAACTTCATATTCCTATTCTAGCACAAGATCTAGCCCAAGAACTTTACCATTGGTATCTTGGCCCTAATACATCCAAGGATGCTAATAATTATGGGGTTCATAGTTACAGATGTTTTTGTCTCATAATTTTGGAGGTGACATCAAATAAAAATTAATAATCTACTTTCACAGGTTTTTTTTGGGGTGCTTCTACATGTATACCAACTACCCACTGAGTGTTCTTCATGACATCACCTTCAGCCCCAGAAGCTCCTGCTTGGCAAAGTTCAACCATCAATTCTCACATCAGAGCCTGTGATTCCTTGTTCTTTGTGGGTATTCTACATGTTCTTGAATGCTTGGTTCTCATTCTCTTCTACTGCCATCATTAGTGTGACCTAACATGATCTTATATTTATTTCTGTATGCTGAACAATTCTACCAATGTATTACTTTCTAAGGCATTTGTTTTCAATATTGGGGGTGTTCCAGGAAGTCTTTTTTCTAAGGCTCATGTCCTCAGGTCTTTCAAAAAATCAATCAATAAATAAAACTCTAACTAAAAAATAAATCATCTTATCACTATTAATACATGAACATTAAAGTAAATAAACAATATTTTAAACTCTCAGACCAAAGGTATAAGGACTTAGATTACATACATCAATTTTTTGGAAGACACAAACTACAAAAATGCATTTTATCCTTGGTAATCATTGTACTGGGAAGAAATTATTGTTTTCAGCATTGAACTCTCACTAAACCATGGGTTTCTTTAGGGTAGGACACTGCTGTTTTCTTCTGTAACCATGACATGGTATCAATCAGATGTAAAAAGAAAAAAAAATAACAGAAACAGGAAATGGTTCTCTCAGGAAAAAAAAGAAATTACAAGCACATTGAGATTGTGCACAGAATATCTAAAATGTGGCCTCTGTGTATGGTTCATCTACAGAAAGCATGAACATGTGTACCTACTGGGAGAAAGAAAAATGTTGCAACCCTCCAGTGATTTGGGCTTTATTATTTGAAAGTATAAAAGAAACCATTGATAAAGCAATATTTCTTGCAGGACTGAACATTAAATGTACATTTGCAAGAATATAATAGAGATTCCCAGAGCTATTCAATACAGAAATATTGTTAAGAAATAAAATTCAGAAATAGCCCAAATGTCCATCATTTGTTGAGTTCCAAGTTTCGTCTATCTATATCATGGAAAGTTAAGATTTTTGCTTATGTGGAGTGTTTTCCAGGTTGTTTCATTGAGTGAAAAATAAGGGGCAGAAAGGATATACATTAGCACTCCCTTTTGGGTAAGAAAGAAATTTACATTATAATTTATTATTGTTATTGCCTCCTACCAAAAAAAGAAACAGTAAGAATATATACTAGAAGCAATTAAATCAGTTGTTCATGAAGGGCAATGGTTAAAGATTAGTGGGGATGGAATATAGGTGAGTCTTCAGTGTATTTTAATGTGGGTTTATATTTGAGCCACATAAACAAAAACCATGTTCAAAAGATAGAATTAAAGCAAAGGACAAAAGTCAAGCCCAACAGACAGGTAAGAGTCTGACAACACAATAATGAACCATAATATTCTGTGATTAATTAATTTCTTAAGCTTGCATGATTTCCAGGATCTTTTCTCCAATGTGAACAAAATGTTTACCTAAAATAGCAACGCTTGCTTTGATGTAACATTTACTGATCATTAATTGGCAATAGAGGATCACAGGATTCATATGCAATGTTTACTGTCAGCATAGCAAGGGACAACATGGGTTTTATGCTTTCTCCATTAGACTGGAGTTCACAAAAGTAGGGGCCACTTCTTATCTCGTGTGAGAAGCCTGTTGAATACATAAATATGACTATTAATAGACACTGAAGAAATCTTTGAAAGTTTAATGCCAAGACAACAGAGAGGACTTAACAGTTACTTTCAGGTCCAGGTTTCAGAAGCTTGGCTATACAGACTTGGGGAAAAATGACGAGTCCTAGACCCTGTGTGAGTATGTATTTTAATGTTGTGGTAGTTGATCATGAGCCTAGGCAGACAAAGGTGGGGTCCTGCAGGTTATTAAGTCATTCAATAAAATTATTGTCATTTATTAAAAGAGAGTTGAAAAGAAACTTCTCAATTTATACTGTGAGGACAGAGATGGTGTACTTCCTTACTCTCATCAAGCTGCTATAGTAATCTATGGTAGACTGGGTGGTTTATAAGAAACAGACACTCATTTTTCACAGTGTGTAAGGTCAAGGAACAAGGCAATTCAATGTTTGGAAAGGACATTTCTAATGGGTAGAAGCTTCTGGCTGTGTCATCATGTGATGGAAGAAGCCAGCTAACCCGTAGCACTGTTCATTAGAGCATTAATTCCACTGATGAAGTCTTCAGCCTCAGGACCTCAACACCTCCCCAAAGACTTATGTTCTAATACAATCATATTAATGGAGAGAAGTTCAACCAAGGTACTCAAGGGGACACAAGCCTTCAAATTTGTGCTGTCTATAAAAAAAGCAGGTTCTCAATAGTCAATAAACCTTTTGGAAACATGATTTTGAAAATCTAAGCTTTCAGAAGTCCACAAATAATTTTTTTTTGCTTGTAAGGTATATGATTCTAGTACTCCCTTAGAGCAGTCCATCAGACTAAAATATATATTTAAGTGACAATTATGTCTTTTCAATTGTTTCTCCAATATGAACAATTCTTTGAATTTTACACAGGTTTCAACTCTCTGGGCATCCCTCCATGTAAGTGCCTATGTACATGCACATACAAAAGCAACGAGCTTGGGGCTTTTCACCAAGCCCAATCCTCATTTTCTTCATTTTTACATGGGAAATTTGGGAACCACCCACTTGGCTCCATCCCTGCAAGGCAGGCGCAGGCCTCCTGTGGTGTTACTCTCTGAGCTACCTCTTTAAGATAGGAGTGAAGCCTCCTTCTACCCTTCACTCTGGACTCTGCTCTCACCTCCTCAGGGGCCCTACCTGTGTAGTGGTTAAAGCCAGGCCTTTCATTTGACCTGTACCGCATTTTCCTGCTCTATGACCTGATCATTATGTGCCAACACTTTACCATGCTCATCTGTGCATTTTTTTCCTCTGTTCCCACAGCAACAATGAAGCTGCCATTTGCTATCTGTGTGACCTTAAGCAAGTTAACTCGACACAGCTGAGTATTCCTGACCTGAAAGATGGGTGTAAACATGGCTTCTTCTCATTGAGTTCTTATTGCCAGTGAAGAGTTCAGGGATAAAATTCTCATAAACAATAGTCTAGTACATGGTCATCAATGGCTCCTGATGTCTTTAAGTGTCACCATTACTAGCTGTCAATCCCACTTCACAACATGGGAATGATGAATCCTTGAAAATTAAAAAAAATAAATAAATAAAATAATTAAGTTAATGGGGCCAGTGGGCCCAGGTCTTCTCTGACTCTAGATTCCCTGCCCCCAACCAGAGCTCAGGGCCAGAATGAATACAAAAGTGCCACATGAGGAGAGGACTAATGTAAAGTGGATAGAGGCAGTTTCATGAATGGACAAAAGGGAAAGAATTGAGGAAGGAGCCAAATCCTACACCTGACACCTGGAGAATCAGGAGATTTTACCTTCACATTGACTTTTTTCTCTTGAGAACAAAACTGTACTGAAAGCAGACCACTGAGACAGGTTAGTCATCAATGCAGACAATAAAGATCACTCTGGATGATACCAGGCTGTTTGGTGCAAGTACAAGCAGTCAGAGCCACAGATTGGAAGACCTCAAATGGTTCACATGAGAGCTTTTGCTTCCTGCATCTTCATTACGTGGCTCACACTATGGCAGGCTGAGCTTAGACATTGATGGTCCTGTGTGCTGGCAGGTGACATCCCAAGAAAATAGCATCTATGCATCTTTTCACATGTTTACTCATTCTACTCAGCCATAAACAAGAATGGAATTATATCCTTTGTGGGAAATGAATGAACTGGAGAACATCAAATTAAATGAAATAAATCAGATGCAGAAAGTCAATTGTCAAGTGTTTTCTCTCATATGTGAAAGGTAAAAGAAAAATTGAGTTAAAAAAAGTGGATCTCAAAAAAAAATTGGAGGAAGAATAGTTGGGTTTAGACTGATGGAAGAGATGATAAGAGAGATGATTCAGGCCCTGAGAAATGAGACTGGTCAATGATGTTATGCCCATATATGTTGAGGTCACAAATGAACCTAATAAAATAATTACAATCTCCTAAATTAAATGACATTTTTGGTACCAGTAACTGAAATTCAGCATGCTTCACCATTGAGCAATATAATATCCCCATCACCAGTCCTATTTTTGTATTTTTTCTTGAAACAGAGTTTTGCTTGAGTTTTTCAAGGCTTTGCCAAAAGAGCTAAAGCTGGGTGCCCACAAAGCAAAAATACAAAGGCTTGTCATCCCCCTGGCTTATGGAGCACTCACTAGGACCTAAGTGCTAACTATCTATGACTTCATTTAATTCTCACTATAGTCTTGGGAAGCAAGTGGCATTAGCCCCATCTTAAAGATAAAAAATGGAAGAGAAATTAAAGATCTATTCAAGCTAAGTGAGGTGGCACATGTCTGCCATCCCAGCAAATTAGGAGCCTAAGGCAGAAGGATTTTGAGTTCAAAGCCAACCTCAGCATAATTGAGGTGTTAAGCAACTCAGTGAGACGCTGTCTATAAATAAAAATACAAAGTAGGACTGGGAATATGACTCAGTGGTTATGTGCCCCTGAGTTCAATCCCAAGTACCAAAGGAAAAAGAAACTATTCCAGCCTCTATACATATACAAAAGCGAGAATACAAATGTATGATATGTACGCAAGACCTTGGTATAGTAACATTAATCTTAAACTAGTCATAACATCTAGGAACCTCTCTGCAAGCTTAATAAATCCAATGCTTGAGAATACTCCCCAGAGATTTTTGTTTCACTGACTGGAGCTAAAGTCCAGGTATCAGGGTAATTGACTCTATTGCTCACAATTAGGGATGCAATCACTTTTCTATTAAAAATCAGCGAAACTTAGACAAAGAAATTGGATTCACCTTCTCAATGTTGTGCATCAAATCCACAGGAAAACCAGGGTGTGTTTCTGTACTTCTGTAGCTCTCCAAAGAGATCTCTGTGGCTCCAAACAAAAGAAGACTCTACAAAGCTGGGGGGGACACAAGCCAACCCCTCTGCCACAACTCACCCCACAATACTCAAAGGGTGTGAGTGTACATAGAGGAGAAAATTCCAGGTGGAAACTTGGTGATCAATGGACAATGACACGCAAGCAAATAGGGCACAACCCACTTCAGCAAAGGCAAAAAAGTGGCTGGGCGAGGATGGGGGTTGGCCAAGAGGATAAACTTTTCCAAGGCACAAGAAGCCCGGGGCTTCCTCCTCCCCAAATGAGCCTTGACTTATCACACATATGCTTGTTCAACTATTTATGCCCTTATCCTATTTTATATTTCTTTTGCACATGTCTTTGAAGGTCTCATGATTTGATATTTTTTATAATTTTTTTTCTACTGCTTTCAAACTACTCCAAATTCAACCATGTGAAAAATTACCTGTAGACGTTACAGCTTTTATTTTATTTTATTAACATTTAATTCAAGTTTTCAAATCTCTATGAAAATACATTTTTTTTTCATTTTTGATACTTTCTTTAACTCTTCACATATTGACAATGGTTGTTATAAAGCAGTATCTTCTGATTCCAATACTGGAATTTCAGTGAGCTGCTTGAAATGATTGTACTTTCTTTTGATTCTAAATCATAAGTCTCCAATTTATTTTTAATGCTTTATAAAACTTTATATATAGTATAGACAAGACTAAGTAATATTAAATGGTTTCTCTCAGAGAAAGGGCAGGCCTCCCCCTCTATCTACATTAGTAAGTATGAGGGCTCATCTCAGGTTCCTTAGGGTGGCCTTTCAGCATGGACTCTGACTCAGCTCCATGTTCAATCTTCCTGTGATCTCCTCAGCCTGTGGCCTTCAGTTTTTCTTCTTCTTCTTCTTCTTCTTCTTCTTCTTCTTCTTCTTCTTCTTCTTCTTCTTCTTCTTCTTCTTCTTCTTCTTCTTCTTCTTCTCCTCCTCCTCCTCCTCCTTCTCCTCCTTCTTCTTCTTGTTTTGAAATTTCAGATTAATTTTAATATTTTACACAGAACCTGAATCACAAAAAAAGCAAGTATAGAAATGGTGGCATGCAGAAACAACACTACCCAGAAACCAGGTGCTTCATGTGGGAAAAAGCTACGGAAGAGGAGCCTATCACACATGATAGAGAGAGAAACCTCAGAGCCACTGTGGAACCATGGGAGGTGCCAGAAATTCCTCATCCCAAAGTTGAGGTACTCTAAATTGTTTAATAGGACTGGACAAATTTGATCTTATGATCAGAGTAATAGCAATTTTGTTTGGACATGATTCCAATTGAGATGCCTTTCCAAATATGTCCAGAAAAATCTTTGGAGACCAGCTCTCCCAGAATTGCTGTTATCCACCAAAGAAGAAGTAACATTAACAGACAGCTGACTTGTTACACTGGGAAAGTCACAATTCTGTGTTTTCCAGGGAGATTTTGGTCATATTTCTCTAGACAATAAAATTATAGGCCCGCAGAGACAGAACTTAAAGATGTCTTTCCTTAAAATATGCAACTCTTTAGGCTATTACCTGTACCACATCATCCTTTGCCTCATCCATATGGATAAGTGCCTCTGCATTCCTAGATTCAGAAGCAGTGTGCATGTGGGTCATGAAAAGGCTGTGGAAGGAGAAAATTTTAGCATACTAGTGAGGTTTCTTGTAGATGCAGAAGAGAGACTTCAGCTCCAACAGTTTTACTCAATCCAGAGGACTGTGTTTGGTAAGGTACATTGAGGATATTTTGTTCTAACAACGTTTGCTTCTTAAATTTATATCCTCCTAAAATGAGTCATTTTTAATAGGGAAAATGATTAATTTTAGTTTTCCATTTGTTCTAAGTTTAATGAGTTCTATAGATAAAACTTACATATGGAATGTCATCTAGAGATTTTAAAAATTACTTATTTGTATACATATTATAAAAGAAGGCATGAGTTTTACCTTGATATTTTATAAACTTTTATTTTATTTTATTTTTATGTGATGCTGATGACCAAACCCAGGACCTCACACATGCTAGGCAAGTGCTCCACCACTGAGCCATATCCCCATCTGTAATTTAGCATTTTTTTATTTTTAAACTTGCTTCTGTAATATTAAAAAATAAAATAGAACTACTATTGATATGAATTCTATAATTTGAGTAATTAAAAGTTTTTAAATTTTTAGAAGGAAATGATATTCTATTTTCAAAACTTCATTTCATTGAGGGCAATATCATAATGCCATAAACTACTTATATTTCTCATAAAGTCTTTGGATCCAATTTAACTCAAAAGATTAAAAATTTTCTGACCCTGTACTCTTTCACTTAGGTAATGACAAATAAGAGGATGATGATAAAAGGGTTTGGAAGCACACTGAATATTTTTGAAAATCAATGAACATACTAGTAATTTCCCATTCCTGGATTAAAAATACACAGAAATATAATTTCCAAGTTTAGAGGAGGAATATTTGTGTTCATTCGTTCTTTATGTATTAGTTTCATGTGTGTATATATATGTGATTATATACATACATATATGCCCTTTCCCATTTCTGTCACAATGGAAATTTCTGAATCAAATTTTTCTTAAAGGAACATTTAGGTAAGTGAAATCTCATCCTACCCTCATCACTGTACTTAAATTTTTGATGTTTTTAAAAACTCAGTTGTTTTTTAGTTCTTTTTTTCCTTGTTTGTTTGTTTTTTATCTTTACATGAATAAATATTTGTGAACCTATCTCATTCTCTGGTCACTGAAACACAAAGAGCAAGATGTCACAGGAAAGCCAAAGTTGTGGGGAAGAAAAGCAGGACTTGAATTTTACACAACTACATCAATAAGAGGGACAGACTGCTCTCTAGGTCTCCTTTGGTTTCCCAGTAATGACAGCTTGAAATCTGTGAAGAAGTACCTCTCTGGCTTCCTATTTCTTTACTTTAAGATTCAACGGATCTTAACTTTATGAACCATATAAATTTATTGACCATCAACTACGTGAAAACTCTAAGGCTAGACTCTGGGATGAGGAGTTCTTTAAGCCACTGTGCATTTTCTAGCTTGCATGGTAATTGCTCTCTAATTTAGAAACTGTATGTTTACCAAGAATTTCTAAAAATATATTCTATAGTTAGAAAGAGGCATATAACTCACGTAAGCATATATTACATTAACACATCTGAATAAATGAAGCACGTGAGATCACAAAACAAAAACATAGACCTAGAACTCCTCACACAGCTATAAAAAGTCCTGCAATTACAAAGCAAAATAACTGTCTTTTAGGTCCAAAGCATGGGTTTTCAAAGTCCTGTAGCTAATAAATATCTATACCTTCTTTATTCCAAATTTATTGCTGTGCATGCATTAATATAATTTGTTTGAAAGATCATGTGTTGATCTAGTGTTTCATTTAAAAAAAACTCTCTTAAAAGAACTAAGGATTTTTCTTGTAATATCCATCACTAATTGTATTAGTATCATAGTTATATAGTGAATGTTGAGCCTATAGGAGACGTTTACTTAAAATTTAAAACTTCTGTGTC
Organism: Callospermophilus lateralis; assembly: GCF_048772815.1. Lineage (NCBI taxonomy): Eukaryota > Metazoa > Chordata > Mammalia > Rodentia > Sciuridae > Callospermophilus > Callospermophilus lateralis. The sequence continues at coordinate 621,766 of NW_027514584.1, read as the reverse complement.
ACTGAAAAGGTAGGAGATATATTATGTTAAAGCTGACATTATTGTCTAGGAAACAGAAATATGCCAAAGAAATTATTCCCCGGAATTTGGTCATTTTTGAGGTACTGATCTGTATATAATAAGTAAAATTTAATTGTATTTGCAGATTTATGGAACTGTGCTTCAAAATAAATTTGCCTTGAGAAATAATATTCGTGTATTTAACTTCTACATCTGTATCTAGAAAATTTACATAATATCATAGAAATTACATGATTTGTGAGAAACGATATGCACTGTATCTTTATAGTATTTTGAGGAGCTTCATGGCTTTGGTATTTTTGCTTCAAATATATTTTGTCAAAAATAAATAGAACTTGGTCATAAAGCTTTTTGTTTTATATTATATCATCAATTTATGGTGACATTATTATTCTCACTCAAGCACAATTATATATAAAAAAATAGTGATTCTTTTTCTTGGTGCCATGTTATCTTCCAAAATTCTTATCCTTTGTGAAAAACAATGATAATTTTGTAGTGCAGAATTACATCCTAATAAAACCTATTTTATTTTCTCCAATTTTAATCATGGATCTAAATTCATATTAAAATGTATTGAATATTTTTGATTGTGTATTATAAGCCCATAAACTAAGCTAACTATTTAACTTAGAGATCTGAATCTTCAAATATACAAGTCTATTTTACACATGATGAATTAAAGTAGCAGCCAAAGAAAAGCATAAAATGAGATAAACTTCCACAATGAAAAGAGTAGGTAATCCCCCAGTGACAAAAGACTTCAAAGTGCTTCTGGAAAACAGAAAATCTGGAAGTAGATGAAGGATGAATTTGAGTTCTAATTATGGTTTCCCAGGAGGTGGATTAAGGTCATGACTAGGCATCTTGGAAATCCATAAGTTAGTGTGCTTCAGATCAGCACAATGAAAATAAAGGCAAGGAAGCAGGTTGGGAACACAGAATCGGGGGTTGCAGTCTAATCTCAAAGGAGGCTTCTACTTACTCAAAGTGAAATTATGGACCTGTCTTGCACTCTCATATTTTTCCTACTTGAGACATAGAGTGTGATTTGAGTGAATCTCAAACAGTCTTAAGTTTAGGAAGCCTTGAATGGTAATAGCCAGAAAAACTTTCTTCTACTGATGAAAATATTTTGAAAAGACCACTTTCAGCAATTGTCTGGGAAATGAATCCTTCAGTCCTAATGGTGCCATAAAGCACAGTTCCCTATAGTGACACCACAAAAATTCACTTTTCAGTCTAAGTTCTGTACTTAGTTCATGGTACTGGTGAGACTCAATTCCTGAAGAAAACTTATAAGAAGGGAAAACACTGCAATTAATTACATTTTTTTATTAATCTTTATTGTTGGTTGTTCAAAACATTACATAGTTCTTGGTATATCATATTTCACACTTTGATTCAAGTGGGTTATGAACTCCCATTTTTATCCCGTATACAGATTGCAGAATCACATCAGTTACACATCCATTGATTTACATATTGCCATACTAGTGTCTGTTGTATTCTTCTGCCTTTCCTATTCTCTACTATCCCCCTCCCCCCTCCCCTCCCCTCTTCTCTCTCTACCCCCTCTACTGTAATTCAATTCTCCCCCTTATATTTCTTCCCTTTCTTCTCACTTCCTCTTGTATGTAATTTTGTATACCCCTGAGGGTGTCCTTCCATTTCCATGCAATTTCCCTTCTCTCTCCCTTTCCCTCCCACCTCTCATCCCTGTTTAATGTTAATCTTCTTCTCATGCTCTTTGTACCTACTCTGTTCTTAGTTACTCTCCTTATATCAAAGAAGATATTTGGCACTTATTTTTAAGTGATTGGCTAGCTTCACTTAGCATAATCTGCTTTAATGCAATCCATTTCCCTGCAAATTCTATGATTTTGTCATTTTTTAATGCAGAGTAATATTCCATTGTGTATAAATGCCACATTTTTTTTTATCCATTCGTCTATTGAAAGGCATCTAGGTTGGTTGCTATTGTGAATTGTGCTGCTATGAACATGGATGAAGCAGTGTCCCTGTAGTATGCTCTTTTTAGGTCTTTAGGGTATAAACCTAGAAGGGGAATAGCTGGGTCAAATGGTGGTTCCATTCCCAGCTTTCCAAGAAATCTCTATACTGCTTTCCAAATTGGCAGCACCAATTTGCAGTCCCACCAGCAATGTACAAGTGAACCCTTTTCCCCACATCCTTGCCAGCACTTGTTGTTGTTTGACTTACTAATGGCTGCCAATCTTACTGGAGTGAGATGGTATCTTAGGGTGGTTTTGATTTGCATTTCTCTGACTGCTAGAGATGGTGAGCATTTTTTTCATGTACTTGTTGATCGATTGTATGTCCTCCTCTGAGAAATGTCTGTTCAGGTCCTTGGCCCATTTGTTGATTGGGTTATTTGTTATCTTATTGTCTAATTTTTTGAGTTCTATGTATATTCTGGATATTAGGGCTCTGTCTGAAGTGTGAAGAGTAAAGATTTGTTCCCAGGATGTAGGCTCCCTAATTACCTCTCTTATTGTTTCTTTTGTTGAGAAAAAACTTTCTAGTTTGAGTAAGTCCCATTTGTTGATTCTAGTTATTAACTGTTGTGCTATGGGTGTCCTATTGAGGAATTTGGAGCCCGACCCCAAAGTATGTAGATCTTAGCCAACTTTTTCTTCTATCAGACGCCATGTCTCTGATTTGATATCAAGTTACTTGATCCACTTTGAGTTAACTTTTGTGCAAGGCAAGAGAAAGTGATTCAGTTTCATTTTGTTGCATATGGATTCCCAGTTTTCCCAGCACCATTTGTTGAAGATGCTATCCTTCCTCCATTGCATGCTTTTAGCCCCTTTATCAAATATAAGATAGTTGTAGTTTTGTGGATTGGTTTCTGTGTCTCCTGTATTCTGTACCATTGGTCCACCTGCCTGTTTTGGTACCAGTACCATGCTGTGTTTGTTACTATTGCTCTGTAGTATAGTTTGAGGTCTGGTATCACTATACCGCCTGATTCACACTTCCTGCTTATCATTGTTTTTGCTATTCTGGGTCTTTTATTTTTCCATATGAATTTCATGATTGCTTTCTCTATTTCTACAAGAAATGCCGTTGGGATTTTGATTGGCATTGCATTAAACCTATAGAAAACTTTTGGTAATATCCCCATTTTGATGACGTTAGTTCTACCTATCCATGAACAGGGTATATTTTTCCATCTTCTAAGATCTTCTTCTATTTTTCTCTTTAGGGTTCTGTAGTTTTCATTGTATAAGTCTTTCACCTCGTTTGTTACTTTGATTCCCAAGTATTTTATTTTATTTTTTTGAGGATATTGTGAATGGAGTGGTTGTCCTCATTTCCATTTCAGAAAATTGTCGCTGATATACAGGAATGCCTTTGATTTATGCGTGTTGATTTTATATCCTGCCACTTTTCTGAATTCATTTATTAGCTCTAATAGTTTCTTTGTAGACCCTTTTGGGTCTGCTAGGTATAGAATCATGTCATCTGCAAATAGTAATAATTTGAGTTCTTCTTTTTCTATTTTTATGCCTTGAATTTCTTTCGTCTGTGTAATTGCTCTGGCCAGTGATTCTAGAACAATGTTGAACAGAAGTGGTGAGAGAGGGCATCCCTGTCTTGTTCCAGATTTTGGAGGGAATGCCTTCAATTTTTCTCCATTCAGAATGATGCTAGCCTGAGGCTTGGCATAGATTGCTTTTACAATATTGAGGTATGTTTCTGTTATCCCTAGTTTTTCTAGAGTTTTGAACATAAAGGGATGCTGTACTTTGTCAAATGCTTTTTCTGAATCTATCGAGATGATCATATGGTTCTTATTTTTAAGCCTATTGATGTGGTGAATAACATTTATTGATTTCCGTACATTGAACCAGCCTTGCATCCCAGGGATAAATCCTACCTGATCATGGTGCACAATTTTTTTTATATGTTTTTGTATCTGATTCACCAGAATTTTATTGAGGATTTTTGCATCTAAGTTCATCAGAGATATTGGTCTGTAGTTTTCTTTCTTTGAAGTGTCTTTGTCTAGTTTAAAAATCAGGGTGATGTTGGCCTTGTAGAATGAGTTTGGACGTTCTCCCTCTTTTTCTATTTCCTGAAATAGCTTGAAAAGTATTGATATTAGTTTCTCTTTAAAGGTTTTGTAAAACTCTGCTGTATACCCATCCGGTCCTGGGCTTTTCTTAGTTGGTAGTCTTTTGATTGTTTCTTCTGTTTCCTCAATCAATATTGGTCTGTTTAGGTTGTCAATATCCTCCTGACTCAATCTGGGCAGATCATATGACTTAAGATGATCTTAAAAAGATCAATGCCTTCACTATCTTCTATTTTATTAAAGTATAAGGATTCAAAATAATTTGTGATAATCTTCTGTATTTCTGAAGTGTCTGTTGTGATATTGCCTTTTTCATCCCATATGCTAGTAATTTGAGTTCTCTCTCTTCTTCTCTTTGATAGCATGGCTAAGGGTCTGTCGATTTTATTTATTTTTTCAAAGAACCAACTTTTAATTTGGTTAATTTGTTCAATTGTTTCTTTTGTTTCGATTTCATTAATTTCAGCTCTGATTTTAATTATTTCTTGTCTTCTACTTCTTTTGCTGTTGTTTTGCTCTTCTTTTTCTAGGATTTTTAGATGAAGTATTAGATCATTTATTTGTTGTTTTTTTCTTTTTTTAAGGAATGAACTCCAAGCAATGAATTTTCCTCTTAGAATTGCTTTCAATGTGTCCCATAGATTCCGATATGTTGTGTCTGTGTTTTCATTTATCGCTAAGAATTTTTTAATTTCCTCCTTGATGTCGTCTATAACCCATTGATCGTTCAGTAACCTATTGTTCATTCTCCAAGTGATGCATGATTTTTCCTTACTTCTTTTATCGTTGATTTTCAATTTCATTCCATTATAATCAGATAAGATGCATGGTATTATCTTTACTCCTTTATATTGTCTAAGAGTTGCCCTGTGACATAATATATAATCTATTTTTGAGAAGGATCCATGTGCTGCTGAGAAAAAAGTGTAACTGCTTGATGTTGGGTGGTATATTCTATATATGTCAAGTAAGTCTATGTTATTAATTATGTTATTGAGTTCTATAGTTTTCTTATTCAACTTTTGTTTGGAAGATCTGTCCAGTGGTGAGAGAGGTGTGTTGAAGTCTCCCATGATTATTGTATGGTGGTCTAATAGACTCTTGAACTTGAGAAGAGTTTGTTTGATGAACATAGCTGCACCATTGTCTGGGGCATATATATTTATGATTGTTATGTCTTGTTGGTGTATGGTTCCCTTGAGCAGTATGTAGTGTCCCACTTTATCGCTTTTGATTAACTTTGGCTTGAAATCTAATTTATTTGATATGAGTATGGACACTCCTGCTTGTTTCCAAAGTCCATATAAGTCATATGATTTTTCCCAACCTTTCACCTTCAGTCTATGTATGTCTTTTCCTATCAAATGCATCTCCTGAAGGCAGCATATTGTTGGATCTTGTTTTGTGATCCATTCTAGTAGCCTGTGTCTCTTAATTGGTGAGTTTAAGCCATTAACATTTAGGGTTATTATTGAGATATGCGTTGTTCTTTCAGCCATATTTGTTTATTTATGTTCCTAAATGTTGTTTGTTTTCCTCTTTGATTATTCCCCCCCATTTACTGTACTACCTCCTGCTGTTGGTTTTCATTGATATTTTCCATTTCCTCTTCGTGTATTATTTTCCGGAGGATGTTTTGAAAAGATGGTTTTCTAGCTGCAAATTCCTTTAACTTTTGTTTATCATGGAAGGTTTTAATTTCATCTTCCATCCTGAAGCTTAATTTCACTGGATACACAATTCTTGGTTGGAACCCATTTTCTTTCAGTGTTTGAAATATGTTATTCCAGGATCTTCTAGCTTTCAGAGTCTGTGTTGAAAGATCAGCTGTTATCCTGATTGGTTTACCCCTAAATGTAATCTGCTTCCTTTCTCTTGTAGCTTTTAAAATTCTCTCCTTATTCTGTATGTTGGGCATCTTCATTATAATGTGTCTAGGTGTGGATCTCTTATGATTTTGCACATTCGGCATCCTGTAGTCTTCTAGGATTTGGGATTCTGTCTCATTCTTCAAGTCTGGACAGTTTTCATTGAATAGATTGCTCATTCCTTTGGTTTGGACCTCTATACCTTCCTGTATCCCAGTGACTCTTAAGTTTGGTCTCTTTATGTTATCCCATATTTCTCGGATGTTCTGCTCATGGTTTCTTAACAGTCTTGCTGAGCTGTCTATGTTCTTTTCAAGTTGTAATACTTTGTCTTCATTGTCTGATGTTCTATCTTCTAAGTGTTTTACTCTGCTGGTAGTATTCTCAATTGAGTTTTTAATTTGGTTTATTGCTTCCTGCATTTCTAGGATTTCTGTTTGTTAGTTTTTTATAAACTCTATCTCCCTGTATAATTGATATTTTGCTTCTTGGATTTGTTTATGTAATTCATTGTCAAAGTGGTCGAAGTGGTCCTTCATTGTCTGATTTTGCTGTCTAATGTCTTCCTTGAGACTCCAGATCTGACGTATGTATGTCCTGAATTCTTTATCTGACATTCCATCTGCTGCAGATATTACCTCTTCTAAATTTGAGTTGACCTTCATTGCTTGTGGTCCTTTCTTTCCTTGTCTTTTCATACTGTTCGTGTTTCTTTCTGCTTGGTGAAACTGTTGTGTTATTGATTTTTCCCCTTTTATATTTATATTGCTCTTGTATAGTTGCAAAGTCTCCCTCGCAGGCGCTGGCGGTGGCTCTGCCCCTCCTCCAATTGGGGCAATGTGCCTACCACACCGGCAGGCCGCTGGGCCTGTTCTTTCGGTGGTTGCAAGTTCGCCTACCTTTCAGACGTGGGTGGCAGCTCTGACCCTCTCCAGCCCGCTGGGCCTGTTCTGCTGGTGGGTCTCAGGTCCGCCTACCTTGCAGGTGCGGGGGGTGGCTCTGCTTCTCTGCGGGTTGCTAGGCCTGTTCTGCTGGTGGGTCGCAGGTCCGCCTACCTTGCAGGGCGCGGCGGCTATGCCCCTCCCCCAACTGGGGCAATGTGTCTGACGGGCCCCTGGGCCCGGTTCTGCCTACCTTGCAGGCGCGTGGGGCAGCTGTGCCCCTCCGCAGGTATCTGGGCTTGACCTGCTGGTGGGTCGCAAGTCCGCCTACCGTTCAGGCACGGGGGTGGGGGGGTGGGGGCAGCTCAACCCCTCCAAGGGCTACTGGGCCTGTTTGCCGGTGGTGCCAGGTCCACCTACCTTGCACGCGCGGGCCGCTAGGCCTGTTCTGTCTGTCGGTTGCAGGTCTGTCTACCTATCAGGTGCTGGTGGCGGCTCTGCCCCTCCCCCAACTGGGGCGATGGCGGGCCACTGGGCCTTACCTGCCGGTTGGTATCAGGTCCACCTACCTTGCAGGTGCTTGGGGTGGATCTTCCAATCCGCGGGTTGCAGGGCCTGTTCTCAAATTACAGTTTTGACAGCTGTGTAGACTGAATGTCAAATTAATTGTCATCTTGTGTCTCTTCTGCTGTTCATTTTATATCCACTAAACGTACTTCTTTTGGTCTCTATAACTTAGCTGATTGAGTGAAACTAATACTCATCCCCAAATTATTTGAGCCTCCTCACCATAATTTTCTCAAGACACAACTACTGCACTGATTTTGTTACAATTCCTGTATGAAAAGTAAATACTAAAACGTAGAGAATTAGATCATCTGTTTTCAAATTGAATCATCTGATTTTTTTTCAAATATGCAAGTCTATTGTATATTTGTAGATAAAAACCTTTTTATCTTCAAATATAATATTTTTATCTTCAAATATACAATAGACGTCAATATTTGTATACAGTGGATAACATGGTCATAGATCAATAGTAATATTTTTATTATTGTTAAGTGTGGTCTTATTCAATTTTAGGCATGATGTACTGGCACTTTATTAGAGGTACATGCTTAGCATTGCAAAATGGAATCAATGTTCTTCTGGTGAGGAGAGTGAATTGACCTAGCTAGGATTTAATTTTTCCTCTTGCTTTCTGTTTTTTTAGTACATAGAATTTAGAATCCTCAGATGCAGTTTTAATTTTAGTAGGAATTTTGTTAGACATCCTGCTAGAAAAGTGTCCTCTTAAATAATTAGGATTTTTAAAAGTGAAGGATGCAGAGGCATTGTGTAAGAAAATATAATTGCCAAGTTCATTAATAGGAGTGATAGTGAGTTAAGACTTTTAAAATTTGACACTCTGGTTCCTGGATCTATATAGTCTGTCTTTTGGTAGCACATCCTGATATAAAAATGTGAAATTTAAGAAGTGTTAGAAACACCATCACCTGTTCCAGAATTCTACCAGGCCAGAGGGATTTTGTTTCTTTTTTAGATAATAATACAGTGGATACCATGGTAATAGACCAATAGTAATATGTTTATTTTTGTTAAGTGTGGTGTGATTCAATTTTAGGCATGATGTATTGGCACTTAATAAGTGGTACTCACTTAGCATTTATTGTCTGTAAAAGCAAATTTAAAAAAAAATGTTTGGGTTTTTCTGGTTAAAATTATTTCTGGGTTAATTTATTATGAGAGAATGATGCTGTAACAAGAATCTAGAGATAGACCTCTTCTTTTAGCCGGCTGGATATTTGGAAGATGCATTTGATAGACAAAATACGGTAACTTGACCCCACTATGGTACTCATTCCTCATTCATCCTGTGCAGGATCAGAGGCTGAATGAAAACAACTAGCCAAGTATTGTTGTCAACTTGGTTTTCTTGTACAATGTACATGATGTATGTGCTTTAGTATGTGATAGCATGGAGTCCCATGATATTTACACTGCATTGTCTTTCTCAGAGATTCATCCTTATTACTGTATGCCCCAAATTTTATTGTCTTCAAAAGTTTCTTCTAAACTTTTGATCAAGTCTTGATTTCTTTCTATAAGTTTATGTACCTTCTTATGTACGTTCTTACCTGAGGTAACTTCTTTTTCCACGTGCAATTAAGGATGAAGTGTGCTGCCAAGTATTCTGCTCTTTAGTAAGAGTTGTCTTCATTTTTTATTTTTCAAGGGTAATTCTAAAAGATACTGTAAAATGGTGTTATTTATTTCACTTTAGTTCTAAATGAAGATAATTCATATTTATTTCTAGTAATATTTTGATAGAGGTTGGCCAATTTCCTCTTCTATCTGATGCACAAAAGGGACCTTTTCCAAAAGAAGGAAATGAATAGGTGTTGTACCACACCTTTGCTCTGAAATTGATTGGGGTTTTCTGAGAAAGAGTGTAACTTCTGTGAATATCTTCTTGGTTAGTTATTTGCTTAGTTATTGGTCACTCTACAAGTGTGATCTCAGGTGAAATGCTAAGGAAGATAGAGAGTAAAATAAGAAGAAGCTATCAATTGATTACACTTTTGTAACTGAAGTAAGGTTTGTGAAGTACTATATGACTTGCATATCTCTCTGCCTTCCATTTAAAATCAAAATATAAAATTCATCTTTATTTTTTATGTATCACCAATAAACTTCTACAAATAAAATTTACACCTATTATTTTTCCTAATCCTGTTCATGATTTCTCTATTTTCTTGATTATATGAATTTTTATAACTGATACTAACTTGATAATCTGTGTCATTTCCTGGTTTACAAACACTTATTGATTTTTTGTCTCTTTTTAGTTATAATTGGCCTCCAGTGACTAAGGGAAGTCTGCTCCTTAGTCAGACTTTCTGTCTGCTCCTCCCAGCCCTGCTTCAGCCTCTCAGCTTCCCAGACCCTCATGAATTTGGTTGTAAATTCTTCCAGAAGCTGTTTTACTGTCTACTTTTCAGGACTGAAAATAATCAAAACTTAAAAACAGATACTTTAAAAAGCAAAATGTATAGGAAGAAAGTGGCAACATTTTTTTTTTTGGTAATTAGGCTATTTAAAAATTTTTTAACATTTGTCTGTTTTTAATGTGGGTCACCCACTAATACTTCATCAAAATAACAGTTTCTTTGCTGAGTTCAGGTGACCAAGGAATAGCCACACCCTTGGAACAAAACAAAACACACACACACACACACACACACACACACACACACACACAGAGAGAGAGACAAAAAAACAACAGAATTATTTTTAACCTAACTTTTTATATGGTGTCTCAGATCCCCTTAACTTTGCACACAAGCTTCTGTGTTTAGTTGAATTGTAACTGCTTTTTGTATTTGGAAAGAGTGTGACTATTGAACTTGAAACCTTTTATTCTGGGCATCTTGGTGGTTTCTGGTGCAGTTAAGTGGGTGAGAGGGTGAAGGTAAAGTGGGGGGTTCTTTCCTATTATAAGATGAAGTTTCCCTCACAGTCTGCTCTCAGATACCAGAACTCAAGTATTTCTTACAGTGGTATACTTTGATTATTTTTACTTCCCCTTTACCCATAGTTTTAACAGCATTTTATCAAACTACAGTTATTAAGAATAATTTTTAAAATAAAGTTAGAGTTCACCTAAACAGTCTGCACTTATTACTTATAGTTTCACTCACCTACTATGCCTGTTTTTGGTGTCAAAAAACAAACATATTATTTTCCATATTTTATCCAGTTTCCTACATGTATATACTGGAAACAAAATTAGGTCTGGAAATATTCCATTTTGATTGAATGCTATGATCAAGAAATTAAAATTTAAATATTCTAAATGTATCTCCAGATTTTCTCAAGTAGCTATGCTTAAAACAAAGAAAATATCCTGAAATGTAAAACCATGGTCAGCTTCAAGAAAGCAAGAATAAAACCCAAGTATTTATCCTTAATGATGGATTATAGATGATAAATACAAAATAACCTCAAGATTTAAAGGAAAAATAGTATTCAACCTGGTATTCTAAACTGCAGCAGATTGTCCATCAATGATAAATACAAATAGATTTTTGTAAATAATAAAAATATAAAAAGCTATTTTCTGTGCCTCATTTCAAAGAGAGTTACTCAATATAGAAGAAAAATAAAACAAAGGGAGCAGAGTTTGTGGACAGAAACAGTGGCTCTACCTGCAGAACTCAAGAAAGTTATGCTGATTCTGCAGTAGACCTTGAAAATAGTTTTGTTAGCATACCTGAGTCCTACCTTTAAAATGATGGTTTAATAGAAATCTTAGCTAGTGAGTACTCCAGTGATTGAATGTAGCAAATGTTAGAAGATTCTAGTGATCTATTTTTCTCACCAAAAAAAATGAGTATTAGAAAATACAGGAAAAACAAAGTGATGTAAAAAGAAAGTAGAAACCCACTAAGCAATAATAATGGAAAGCCAAGTTCTGTATATGAAACACAGTAAATGTGTACTTTTTGTAACATTTATTGGGATAGAAGAAAGTAATATTTATTGTTCTTGATGGTAAGAACATCCCTCCATGAGCAGCACTCATGTCCTGATATTGGATGTCAAAAAGGCTAATAAATTAGAGAAAGAAATTATTCTGACTTATGGTGTGTGCTTTGTGATTAAAAGTATCTTGAAGTCAAATTTGTAAAAAATGCTTATGGGTTTTTAACCTTCATAAATTTTCTGTAGACAAAGAATGCAACACATAATTATTTTTATAAGAGAATAACTAACTGAGGAAGCATGAACACAGGGACTTGTAACTATTAAAAAGTAGAGTGGGCTGTACAGATGCTTATACTCAGAAATAGTAAAGTGTCCAATGTAGATTAAGCAGGAAATCACAGAACACATAACATAAATGTTAATCAATTAAACACTAAATCTTTTTAATATTCCATTCATTAGGCCTGAAGAGAAAGAAGTGGCCCCATAAGCTAAATTGGTTTTCCTCCCTCCCTCATTGCAATTAGAAAAAAATAATGTGAACACCTAATACATTGTGAAGGGTCTTCTATGGATGTATTTCAAGATTATGATCAATATAATAAGACAACTAGTAGTAGGTATGGGTAAATTTCGTTGCCTTTTAAAACTTTACATAGTTGCAGAAAGAGTGTAGGCTGCTAATTTGGGTACAAATTTTGGAAACTACTGTTTTATATGGCACTAGGAATTTAACTAAGGGGTGCTTTATCACTCATATATATTCAAAATTCTTTGATATTTTATTTTGTGACCTAGTTTCAATTAGTTACCGAGGCTGGCCTTGAAGTTGTGATCCTTCTGTCTCAGGCTCTATGATATTTGGGATTACAGGTATGTACCAACGTATCAGGCCTGGACACTACCTTTTTTTTATTTAACATGCATCTAATAATCAAAACTATTTTAAATATTCCTACCTTATCTTTAATCTGAAATGTTCAATATTATCTTCCCAAATTGGTTTTCTTCCTAATATTCTTTTCTTGAAAAGGACAATATTCATGTTGAGTAGTTATACTTTTTTTTTTCTTACCATAACAAGATTTACTCATTAGATTCTATCCTGAGTTAGCAAGTCAAGTTTATCCATGTTTTAGAAAAACATATTGGTATAAAGTGTTCTGGTCATGGTCTTAATAGAATTACCTTACTCTTAGTCATCATCAAAAGAAAGATAGGAGAAAATTTAGTAAAGTCAAAAGCTAAGATCCAAAAGTTGGCGAGTTCTTGTTTCAACCAGATGTTTATAATTTGATTGTTTCTCTTTTAAATTTCTTCTTCTGATTACTCTGATGGCCTTTTCTATGATATTTAAGAGTCAGCTTCATTTAATAGCACTAGTTTATGTGAAAAGTGGATACTAAGAGAAATATATATCTGGAAAAAATTAATAGTACTCAATATGTTTCTCATGATTATATACAGCTTCCTCCCACCATTCTGGGATTGCAATTCATACAGCTTTAAATGACTTCCATTCCTTACTATACTTCACTATCAGCACATGCAGAAATAATTTATCAACAAATTTATATTAAAAAAGTAGCAATTTGGAGAAAATCAGATATAATTTACACCTGTGAAATTAAAACAATATATATGGAAGTTTGCAAAAGAATACTTGGCACATTCAAGGAATAAAATGAAGAAGTTTACCAGAATTGTTGCTTTCTTTTACGTGATAGGGCACAGTTTATTGTCGTGTTGTTTCAAAAATACATTAACAGTTTCCTTATGAAAAAATAGTTGTTATTCTTTAACATAAATTTTAATTGATTTTTTTTTTAATTTTTACCCATTTATCTTGCACACCGAGAACGTATTTGCTGGGGTAAAACACAGTGAGATACTGATCAAAATTGTATTTTCAACTAGTGTTGTAAAATGCATCTCTGACACATTTGCAATTGTTTTCATTTTACATAATAACATCATGCACATTCAGCATGGGAAGAGATTGCTCATTAATTTGGTATCAATAGTGGGTTAGGTACATTAAAAAGATGTTGAGAAAATTACATCTATAATGGTGGAATCTCCCAATTCTTTGTTTTCGTCTTTCCTGATGTGCTTCTGCTATTAATATTAGCATGTTAACTTTAATTTGCATTGTCCATTCAGTTTCTTAAAACATAAGACACTTAGAATTGAGTAAATCACATATAGCAAGTTTATTTCAAAAACTGATATAAGACTCAATGAAATACTTCAGCATTATTAATGTACATTTTATCAAAATTCCATTATATTACAACATTACATACAGTATTAAAATTTTATGTAGCTAAAGTTTTTTTTAACAATGAATGATAAGCACCCTAAGCAAGTATATAGTTCTAATTATTCATTTACTGAACTTCATTCATTCATAATACAATAATTGACAAAAACCACACATCAGAGTGTCTGGTTTTGAAAAAAAATTTTGGTGAAATACTAACAATGCAGCATGCAATTTTTATTCATTATTGTTTTATCATACCCACATCATACCCACATAGTATGATTTTTATAATATTCAATAATATGTAGCTACAATCATGAAATACCACATACCATATTGTATAAATTATATAAATGCTCTTAGTATTTCTTCATTCTTTTCACAAATATTTATCAGTCACTTACTATATGCTAAATAGAAATATGTTCATTATAATTATTTCAGATATTTCAAAAAAACTGCAAGACCTCATTTGAAAAGAACAATACGGATTTCAGAAGTAACTACTGTTTCCCTAGTGAATAATGTGTATGGAAATCTGCTAAGGTCTTTGGGTATGCAAATACATTTGAGATACATCAGAGAGTACATATGAAAAAACAGTACTATTTATTATCTTATATAAATGAAGTGAAATATCATACCAAGAGGTTAAAAAAAATTAACTTTTAGGGAAAAAAAGCAAAAGGGTGCACTAGTATTTGAAATAAGGCAATAATATTTTTTACTATAATTAGTTGTTTTTTAGTCTCATTTCACTCTTTACTTCAATTATCTATCCATTTTGTTAAGAACCCTTATAGGTGTTAAACTATATAAGATACATATATTGTGGTGTAAGGTGTTATTGGAAAATATTGGCATTCAGTGAATAATGCCATCAATTTTCTGTTCTGCAATATTAAAAAATGATTTCACATTTATTGCAATGGATAGTTTTGTTTAAAGGTAACAGTAGTTTTTCAATGTAGAAATTACTAAGATAAATTTAGTTGTTATCAAAAAGTCTTTAACAATCATTTTTTGATAAACTTTGTGTCATAGTGTATAAGAAAAGTTGCTTCCCTACCCCAAGCCAGACATCATTTGAATAGCCTTGTGTAGTATCAGCACCTACAAGTTTAGATGAGGACTTTAGCATCTTTTCTCCTTTTACTTCCCACCTACTACATGGCTTATTTTTCATAAGCAAATTTCTATGCTTGTTCAACCTCTCGCACATCTCAGAATTCACTAGGAGGGAAACCTGACAATCTAGAAACAAACATATGTGAGATAGTGTATAGATTAATATATGAAGAAGTTCAAGAAAATATTGATTTGGCCATGAGATGGTGTGGTAACTATATAGAAAGCTAAAAATTGAAATTGAAAAAAAGGTAATACTCCTGAGAATTACTATGAATCGTGTAGTATTTGGAAGCAGATATTTTAAGTAGGAAGCTCTTAAGACTGATGTCCACTGAATCTTTCATATGAATATTTGCTCTGGTTTTGAGGGCCACCAGATTTTAGTCAGTAAACTTTTGGCTTGATATAGCATAATCAGAAAGCGCAGCCTTCTCTTTTTATACCTCAGCATGGTTTACTAAACATCAATTGAGTTTTTGCACAGACTTTTCACTTATTTTAATATACCTAGCCCATTAGTCTTGTCACATTCTAAATCATTTATTCTTCAAAGAGTAATTTAGTGAAATTCTGTATTGTCTTTAAAATAAATATCAACCTAAAATAATTTCTATACTCTAAAGCATTTTATTGTAGTATCTAGAATCTTTATAACTACCAGGAAATGACATTCTATGTCTCATTTTTACCATTGTCTCTCTCATATTATTTTCATTATGATTTGAGTATGTCCCCCATTGCTCATGTGTTTGGAACTTAGTTTCAAAGGGAGAGAGTTGAAAAATAGTGGAATGTTTAAGAAGTGAGATCTAGTAAATTGTGGTTAGATCATTGGGGGAGATGCTCTTGGAAAGGGGTAATGGAACTTTCATGGGACACAAGATAGTTTTTATTAAAGCCAGTTGTTTCAAAAAGAGCAAGTCTTCTTTCTGAATTTCTCTGACTTCCTTTCTCATTATGTTTTCTCTACTTCTCAAATGAGGCAATGCCATCTCATGTGTAATGCAGGTAAAGGGGCTGTCAGAGGAGCTGAGATGATTCTGGTACAATACACTTAAATCTTAAGAACTATGTGTTCAAAAAATATTTTTATTTATTTATAAATTTTAGTTGAACACAATACCTTTATTTTATTTATTAATTCATTTTTTGTGGTGATGAGAATTGTACCCAGCTTCTTGCATGTGACAGCTGAGCAGTCTACCACTGAGCCACAATGTCATCCCCTCAGAAAATATTTTTATGCATTTACATCTCTTTTATACATTGGCCTGTTTCTAGTATTTTGTATAGTATTATAAAACAGACTAAAACAACCTCTGTGTCTTATTTCTAAGAAGACAGGTGTGACTTTGCAATGTATTATCAAAAAATTCTGTAAAAGCTTTACAATAAGAACTGGTATGCATTCACTGTGTGACCTTTAGTGAGTGGTCAAATATCTGTGAGTCTAAGGCCTCTTACTATGAGAGTGAGTAGAACATCTAAGATTACATTTTAAAAGCTTTGGTATAGTTTAGATGGTAATGGTTTAGCATTTATGATTCTTATTTTTTTTTCTTTTATATTTCAAAGGTGATATCTTGTATTTCTTATTTTCCTCATGGTGCTTAGGTTAATGTATTGCCATTTACTTTGGGACTCAAATATGTGGAATTTATTTTGTTTAGTAAAGCAAAAGCAAGAGTGGTTCCTTAGAATATAGCAAAGCCTCTATAAGAATGTCTTTATTTTTAATGGGAAGAATTGTCTCATTGCTACTGATCATAGAGGGAATTTACATCTTGACGACACCCATTAATCAGAAATGGTCTGAACTGACTAGATCAAAACCATTATAATACCATGAATAAGGCACAAGGTGGAGCGGCTGCAGAATGTAAACACAGCCCCCGCGCTGCGGGCCACGTGCTCTCTAGCGCTGCAGCTCCTGGCTGGCGCTGCCATCCCATGAGGCCACATTCAGGGGAGACTTCCCCAGCTTGCCGGCTAAGCCTTCAATTCCAGGGCCCCGAGGGCAGAACCCCTCTCTGGAGAGATTACAGCTGGGGGCTGAACAGCTAAAACCACGTGCAGGCCCCTGGCCCACCCGCAATGTCCCGCCCGGCCCTGGCTGCCAGCGCGCCCTGCGGAGCCCGAGCAAGCCGCCTGGGCGGGAGGGAGCCGCCCAGCGCGCTAATGGGAAGCTGCGAATCCCGCTCATTTCCTTTCCTTTATTCCTATATTTAAGTTTATGGGTCTCCTAGCTACTTCTCTTAGCGCTCCCATCCCTGCGCCCCCTTGCACTTGTCCGATTGGGACACGCAAGTTTTGCGGCGGGAGACAGTTCCCGGAACAAAGACCTCTGGGTCAGAGGAGCCGTTTGAAGGCTTCCTGGAACCGTGGCAGCTCAAGTTGCAAGTCAGCTGGGCGCTTTTCTGACCTGGTCTGGATGAGTCCTGGGAGGGAGCAGAGAGAAGACACCACACACAATCCCCTCAAAGGCATCTCCAAAGACTGACCCAGAGGCGGCCAGCCAGAGGGACCCTGGCTCCCAGTCCAGGCTTTTTTTGCTGCTCCGCTCCTTAGGGCCCCAGATCTTAGAAACCAGCGCTTTTGGGGCAGGCAAAATCCTTTCTCACAGTTTCCCTTTCGATTCTTAGGACAGTCTCTTGATGCTAGCCAAAGAACGATTTCCCTTCCAATTTTACACGGAAAAGCCCTGCCCAGGTTGATATAGAAACAAGAAATCCATGCCTTGTCTGTTTCAAGAAACTTTATATCATTCATAATGCTTATGATGGCTCCCTTTTGCAGTCGCTCAAACCCTTTCCTATGTAAAGCTTAGCAGTCTAACTCATGATGTCAAAAGGGAAGGTGCCTTCCAAGGAGTATGTTTTAGTCCAGTATGAGCAAAACTGGTGACCTGTGTGAGTGAAGTTGATCATTAAAATATGCTGAAAACCAGGGATGTCATTAACAACAAAAAAAAAGATTACCATGAATAAAAAGGCAGATTTAAAAAATAGGTTTGTCTAGCACCATTTTGAGTCTCCTATTAGAGAACAAATTACAGTAATTTTTACAATGAAAGGACTCAAAGACATGTAGCGGCATTTTAAGCCTTCTGTAATCACACAAGTCACCATCAACCATAATACCATTGTAGGGAGAGAAATGTAGATCTTCAGAGGCAGAAAAATCAAATACAAAAAGTGCAATTTTCCTTATGCAAAAAAGACCTCATTATTTATGTCATACTTCTTTTAGCTCCCAGGTTCTATATCTTTGGGCTCAAGATATTCAAACAGAAGAAAGTGTATTTGTTTTATGCTTGATGATTTAAGAACTGATATAATGAAAATGTAGAGAAAACACATTTTGATTTGGGGTTCAGTTGTTTCAAGTATGATGGCTTCCTCAGGAAAACAATGCAGGAGATTTTGTCCTCCACTTCACCTAAATTGTATGGAAAAATTATTATTTTTTAAAATTAAAAGTGGAAGCCACAGCAATCGACAGCAGGTATCGAAATGTCATGATGAGACACAAAACTGCAGTTGTTTTTCTCATGTTTTTTTGTATCATTGATTGCTGTGGAATTTGATTTGAATGTTTGAAATATAAAAACTATATTTAAAATTAACATTAAATATTATTTTTATTATAAGTTAATTTTAAAGCTCATAGCCTAAGGTCATAGTACACAGGATAATTACCTCATATTTTTTGAATGTATTCCCAAGACAAAAGAATTGGGATATATTTTTCATGAGAAAACATTTTTATGTTAAGTAAAATTATGTTGTTCCATGTAAAATTATCTTGTTCCATGTATCATACTTTTCTAGGCAGTATATATTTGACCTTAAAATTTAAAGAAGTGAATGCCTTGATGGGGCTGCCAAAAGATTTATATATCTTGTCCTGGTGAATATTGTGTCAGAATATATGGAGGATGAACCAGAAGATTTCTGAAATTGTGTATTTTTGTGGCTGGAAACTGTTGAAAGGTACATCATTGTTATTAATGAAAAATAATGACTAAACACAGCAATGTTCTTTAAGAGTACATACGTGAAGAAATTCTTTGTTAAGCAAAAATGCCCTGTGCAGCCAGGGATGGCTGAAATACATTATAACTAGACTCTGGTAATCTCAGTTCATTTTTTTTTTAACTCTAACTAGTAAATTTTTCTATCTCAATAAATCTCTCTCTATTCCTTTTCTTACTTTTAAAACCAGAGGAGCAATACTTGTCTTTTTTATCTTTCTGGATTGTTTCCCAATTGAATGCAATAAAATATGCAGAAAAATTTGGAAAGTATTACAAAGCATACAAATAGAAGTGAATAAAATCTTTGCTTACTTTGTGACTCTTTTTCTTTCAAATGCTGTTCTAGCTCAAAGTGGGTAACTTATATTTCTTCAATTACCTTTAACTGATTATATGTCCATTTTTCCCCTAGCATTTGAAAGCCACACTTCATCCACTCTTGGTCTCTTGCTTTAGTATTTATAAGTTTTTATTTTTATATTGTTGTGTGTTGATCCAATTCATTTTTCTTCTCATTTAGTGTAGTTTCATGTATAATTAAACTGGCATGATATGTCTATATTGAAGAGTGTACAATGTCCCCAGACCTTGTTCTTAGGCATATGTTGTTGTAAACTCAGTTCTTCATGAATTATATGAAATGTTAATAAAATTGTGAATGATATTTAATATTATTTTTGTATGGATTCTATGTATAAGAAACCTTTATACTATTGTAGCTGGTAAGCCGACATTTTATGATAAGAAATTTAATCTTTACATAAAACCTTCTCAGATTACCTCTAACTACAAAAAATGAGACTATAAATCATAGCTCATTGATTATTTTGTCATAAGTATAAGGCCTCACTCAACCTTGACTCCACATCCATTTCTCTGATTCCTGCCCTGAAATAACACTACCTATAGAATAACAATGATGTCAGAATTTACTAACATACATGAAAACAATGATCATTTAACTCATTCACAGAAAAATAAAATGTCTCCAATGAGGCTGAAGTCTAGAAGGCCATGATGCACACACAAGAAAAATAAAACTCTTCTCTCCTGTAAGAGCTACCTTTAAGTTTGTGGAAATTCAGTCTTTTAAAATCACTAGGAAGTGTTAAAATGTTAAAAAGTTAAAATTTTGAAAATTTATAATTCAAGGTATAAAAATCTGGGGCTTATTTTCCTATATTTATATCCTTCTTATAACTCTTAATTTCACCATGAATACAAACAGGAAAAAATAATGATCTGATTTATGCAAATTGTATTCCACATTAAGTTCGATTAAAATCTGTAAAAGTATTAAGAGATGCTAGAGTATTATTTACTCAATAGTATGTTTTACTGTTACATTGAACATTTAGTCAAGTGGATCACTGTGATGTCTGTCATTTAACAACAGGATGCAATACATGAGGGTTAACATATAAACAAATATTCAGTTATAAAGACATATTGCATACATAAGTTAAGTATAGGTAAAAAAAAATGCACTGTAAACCTGCCATGATGCTCCATGCTTGTAATCCAAGCAAATTGGGAAGATGAGTAGTTTCAGAAGTTTAAATTCAACCTCAGCAACTTAGTGTGGTT
Organism: Callospermophilus lateralis; assembly: GCF_048772815.1. Classification (NCBI taxonomy): domain Eukaryota; kingdom Metazoa; phylum Chordata; class Mammalia; order Rodentia; family Sciuridae; genus Callospermophilus; species Callospermophilus lateralis. Next base: position 601,383 of record NW_027514584.1, on the reverse strand, counting down.
TCTAGCAACTTAGCAAGACAGTCTCAAAATTTGAAAAAGTAGATAGAGGGCTTAGGAATGTGGCTCAGTGTTTAAAAATATGTAAATTTAATCTGAAATAAAAAAAATAAAGTTTCACTTCAGTGTTAAACATCCAAAGTAGACTTCATTTAATTCTTTTCTCAGTATTCAAAAGTGAAAATAGTAATTTTTGATTTAGAAAAACAATTATATTCTTTCAAAGATGAGGTTTCCTCACTATGCATGTATATTTATGACTGATATTTCTACAAAATAACTTGATAATGCCTAATAAATTTAAGCAAAAGTTAAAGACAACAACTTATTTTCTAAACTTAATTGAGTTCTGTATTTTACTGATCCTCATATACATCAAGGTGTAATGAATACATAATAACTTTACTATATACTCACATTTATTATAAATGTTTCATTGTTATATAAGGCATACATTTTGGACAAAATCTGTTCAATTTCCACTACTAGTATGAGTTTTCAGATGTTCAATGAATTTAAAATTTAAATACATTTTGGAAATATTATTTAACTTTTTAGGGTTTCTGGGAACAATGAATTCTCCAAAAATAAGTAGTGTTTAAGAAACATGTGGGTACATTTTTTTTCCATTTGTATTTTCTCTAATCAGTATGTATCAATAGGTGCTCAGTATTGGTGAATAAATTTTTGAGGCTTTGTCACATTGTCGATTTTCACATTTCAAAACTTTCTCTATGCTATGGTTATTATGGTGAGGATTAAATGTTTTCCCTTTCTTAGAGTAATGGTACAATGGTCTCATTTGTAGAGCTTCTCTCCAGTGTGTTTTCTCTGACGTCTAGTAATGTACAATATATAATTTAAAATGTTTCTACATTCTCTATATTTATAGGTCTTCTTTGAGAATAAATAGCCTAGTGGTGAAAAGAATTGATTTCTTGTTAAAAGGTTTGTTTCATTGTTTCAATTTGTAGGGGTTCTTTTCTGTATAAATTCTGTTGTTAATAAGCTTTAGTCTTTCTTTTTTAATGTTTACTTTTTAGTTGTAGTTGGACACAATATCTTTATTTCACTTATTTATTTTTGTGTGGTGCTGAGGATCAAACCCAGGATCTCACACGTGCAAGGCTAGCACTCTACCACTGAACCACAACTGAAGCCCCAAGGTTTAGTCTTTCTTTAAAAGTATTATCACTTTATTCACATTTCACATTCACCAGGATGTCTTCTGCTGTGATAAATAAAGATTTATTTTTTATTAAAAGTTTTGCCACATTATTCACCTTTGAAGGGCTATTCTCCAGTGTGAGTTCTGTTGTGGTAAATAAGGCCTGTTTTATTGCTAAAAGCTTTTCCACATTCCTTATATTTTTAAGGCTTCTCTCC